>NC_140014.1:34212879-34366238 GCF_964263955.1 Coregonus lavaretus
CTCTGGAGTGATGAATCACGCTTCACCATAGTCCGACGGACAAATCTGGGTTTGGCAGATGCCAGGAGAACGCTACCTGCCTGAATGCATAGTGCCAACTGTAAAGGTCAGTGGAGGAGGAATAATAGTCTGGGGGCTGTTTTTCATGGGTCGGGCTAGGCCCCTTAGTTCCAGTGAAGGGAAATCTTAATGCTACAGCATAGAATTACACTCTAGACAATTCTGTGCTTCCAACTTTGTGGCAACAGTTTGGGGATGGCCGTTTCCTGTTTCAGCAAGACAATGCCGCCGTGCACAAAGCAAGGTCCATACAGAAATGGGTTTGTCGAGATCGGTGTGGAAGAACTTGACTGGCCTGCACAGAGCCCTGACCTCAACCCCATCGAACACCTTTGGAGCGCCGACTGTGAGCCAGGACTAATTGCCCAACATCAGTGCCCGACCTCCCTAATGCTCTTGTGACTGAATGGAAGCAAGTCCCCGCAACAATGTTACAACATCTAGTGGAAAGCCTTACCATAAGTGTGGAGGCTGTTATAGCAGCAAAGGGGGGACCAACTCCATATTAATGCCCAGGATTTTGGAATGACGAGCAGGTGTCCACATACTTTCGGTCATGTAGTGTATTTTAACAGATAAGACAGGCTGGAGAGGAGATGGGGCTACAAGCGTTAAGCAGAATTTACATGGAAAACGTTATGCAAAGAATAAACTTTAGCCAACCAAAGAAATGCGGGTGAATGGTAATCGCGAGTTAGAATCACAATGTTAAACATTTACATTTTAGTCATTTAGCAGACACTCTTATCCAGAGCGACTTACAGTTAGTGAGTGCATACATTTGTTTTTGTTTTTTTCATACTGGCCCCCCGTGGGAATCGAACCCACAACCCTGGAACCCTGGCGTTGCAAGCACCATGCTCTACCAACTGAGCTACACGGGGCCCATACAGTTATAAACATACTATAGAAAGCTTATATACTTCCACAACAATAAAAACACTGTTGTCCAACATGGCAGCAAGCACCTAATTTCATGCAAGTATTCTAACTGACTTCAGAGCAATATAAATCCAATATTTACTGATCAGAAAGGATCAGTCCTATGACTTGAGAATGTCCTGTCTACCTTGGTCCTACCGGTATATTTGAGATAATTTGAAAAACATACAAAGGGAGGTTGAATGAATAATATACTGCATGCAGTGGGGGGGGGGGGGGGGGGGGGGGGGGGGGGGTGACGACGACTAGTTACAACAACAGCCTCCCTACCTAGACTAACCTATGGCTATTTCATGGCTGAGTATGCAGTAGTGGAGGGGGAGACCAGTTAAAAGAAGAGCCTATACCTATGGCTAATTCATGATAGGCTGAGTAATAGTGTTGCCACACGGTCACGGCCATCCTCATCAGCCACCCATCAGCCATCTGGTGGGTTGGTTCAGCAGACTGACAGGTGGTCAAGCCTCTGGAATGAAATGACAAAGCCTCACAGGGTCTGTGGTGTCAGCAGGGAGGGGATATCAGTTTCCTTCCAACCCCAGAGAGATAGAGGGACCACCCTCCGATCTGCCAGTCCACTCCACTCCAAAGACCCTACCCCGCTCCCCTCCTCTCTCCCTCCCTCCATCCATGCTGATCCTGCCTTATTTCTTGTCCTCTGTTCACGCTGAGACAGACTGGACGACCTCATCGTTAATCTGCCAAGTCTCCTGTCCTGTATGCTCAGTACTAGCAGAGTAACTGGCTAACAACAATGGGAACAAAACTAGGGGTTCTCTGTCCGTAGCTCCAGCAATGCCGCTTAAAGATGCGTTAAAGGTTTTGTATAATTTCCGCCAGTAGTTTGGAAAGCAGCGCTCATGAGCCAAAACAGGTTCCCGATAATTGTGCACAACGTCATCCATTTTGTATGATATGTTACGTCCTGCAAAACAATAAATAAAGCGTTCACCTGCAATTTGTATGACATGTAACACATTTGTAAGTGCTTAAGATCCCGTTCAATCTCTTTAAATCTACTGTGGAACAATGCAACCCTGATGAAGGTAGCATACTGTAGCTGTACCAATGTTGGTACCTATAAAAAGTATTGAATCGGAGCCATGACAGTGTACAGCTTTTATTTTCTAAGTGCACAATAAGAGAGACTACATAAGAGACAGATACAGTAGTCTACTGTAGATAAACAAAGTGCTAAAAACAATTTTTTTGGGAGCCAAATATTTACTGCCTCAGGATTTAGGCTATTCTCTGTAGTCAGTGCTTTCATTTGAGCTGTATTTTTGTATTCTCCTCAGTATCCAGCGCCTCAAGTCTTACCGCATCATTTGAGAATACAGTGGGGCTTGTTTGCAAGTTTGCAGTTAAAAATGCTGTTGTGGGACCCTGCAGCAAAGAGCTGCAATGCAGCACAGAGGCAGAGCAGAGCCCACTCCTCTACTCCTGAGCAGGGCTATCTAATAGCTAGGGGCTACAAGAGGAGTATTCCTTTTTTCCCCCCACACCTTTTTTTCTAACCCTTGCTCCCTCTTCACACATATGCACATGTACCCGTATACACACACACACACACAGACACGCACACACACACACACACAGTTACTACTGACTCAGTTTGCTGCAGTGCGGTACGGTGCGGTCAGGACAAGTCGAGGGTCCCTGTCTGACACACATCTAGTCAAATCAAATCAAATGTTATTTGCCACACGCGCCAAATACAACAGGTGTAGACATTACAGTGAAATGCTTACTTACAAGCCCTTAACCAACAATGCAGTTTTAAGAAAAGTCAAAAATAGATAAGTCAAAAATAAAAATAGCAAATAATTAAAGAGCAGCAGTAAAATAAATAACAGTAGCGAGGCTATATACAGGGGGTACCGGTCCAGAGTCAATTTGCGGGGGCACCGGTTAGTCGAGGTAATTGAGGTGATATGTACATGTGGGTAGAGTCATGCATGTTAGACTCCTCCAACAGCCAGCAGGATGTTTAATGCTCACTGAGGACATTTATTCCACATCAATGCTGTCTCAGACGACCCAGACATTAATTCATTCAAAACCCATACAGTCCTACCCTGTTCAATAATCTCACATATTATTCTAGGTTGCACTGTATATATACACTATAGTACCATGGAAATTGACCTATACAGTCAATGTGCTGCATTCAGGTTCTGCCATAAATGCACTAACAATAGGTAGGCAAAGGTGTAATTTAAAAGGGGCAATCGGAAGTTGCTACATCCATTTTTTGACTTATATATGAATGATATGTACCCATTGATTCTTGAAGAATATAACTTTTAAATGCCTTATGAGCTTAGTTCAACTGTTGTACCCCATCAGAACCAATAATAATCTTGTTTTACTCCAATGTTTGTAAACAAAGTAAATGTAAACAACCAATATATAGCCTGAAAACATGGTTAAGACTATTATTTTGATATCATGGAAGGTCAGTCCATTCATGCACAACTCGGTTTATGAATCTGAGAGTGGTTACATTTCTCCAGCCCCATCCCTCAGTTTTTACCAAACAGGGGGAAATGCTTTGTTATCGTTTCTACTGCTGATTGCCACTTTAAGACGTTCGCAGCAAATGCTGATATCCTTCAGTCATCATACAACAAAGCTATTGTAAATAAATAAAAATATCCTCCCTTGTCACTGACTCAGCATTCAACAAATTGTTTTTGGGATCCTGATATTCCAGTTTCCCCATACCCAGATAATATATAATAATATATTCCATTTAGCAGACGCTTTTATCCAAAGCGACTTACAGTCATGTGTGCATACATTTTACGTACGGATGGCCCAGGAATCAAACCCACTACCCTGGCATTACAAGCTGGTGTAGATAGATGGCTGTGCTGTCCTGACGATTGTCTTGCTGATAGTAAATAAAGCCAGCCGGGCCTGGGGACTACCAGTTACACAACCACAGAGGATTCATAACATCATGTGCCAGTAGAATGGAACAATCTCACTACGATATTAGGCAACTTACTACTACAACAACACTTTAGACGGACTAGAGTAAGCCTTGTCCGAGCCAATCTCCTGTTTCTGTAGCGTGAGGCTGCTTGATGTAGGCTACAAGTACACCCCCTGGACAGGATGCTAGTCAATCAGACCACGTATAGGAAACATTGCTGGTCCTGAAGAATATGAGCATGTAAAGAAAGGAGGCCATTGCTACATAATGTTTTACTCATAAAAGGGACACATCGACGGGGACCAGCCCAGTTCATCTTTAATTCATTAATAGAACATTGTCGTGACGTGATTATTATAATTTTTTACCCCTTTTTCTCCCCAATTTCGTGGTATCCAATTGGTAGTTACAGTCTTGTCCCATCGCTGCAACTCCCGTACGGACTCGGGAGAGGCAAAGGTCGAGAGCCGTGCGTCCTCCGAAACACAACCCAACCGAGCCGCACTGCTTCTTGACACAATGCCCGCTTAACCCGGAAGCCAGCCGCACTAATGTGTCGGAGGAAACACCGTACACCTGGTGACCGTGTCAGCGTGCACTGCGCCTGTCCCGCCACAGGAGTCGCTAGTGCGCGATAGGACAAGAACATCCCTGCCGGTCAAACCCTCCCCGGCCAATTGTGCGCCGCCCTATGGGTCTCCCGGTCGCGACCGGCTGCGACAGAGCCTGGACTCTAATCAGGATCTCTAGTGGCAGTGCCTTAGACCACTGCACCACTTGGGAGGACTCTAATCAGGATCTCTAGTGGCAGTGCCTTAGACCACTGCACCACTTGGGAGGACTCTAATCAGGATCTCTAGTGGCAGTGCCTTAGACCACTGCACCACTTGGGAGGACTCTAATCAGGATCTCTAGTGGCAGTGCCTTAGACCACTGCACCACTTGGGAGGACTCTAATCAGGATCTCTAGTGGCAGTGCCTTAGACCACTGCGCCACTTGGGAGGACTCTAATCAGGATCTCTAGTGGCAGTGCCTTAGACCACTGCACCACTTGGGAGGACTCTAATCAGGATCTCTAGTGGCAGTGCCTTAGACCACTGCACCACTTGGGAGGACTCTAACCAGGATCTCTAGTGGCAGTGCCTTAGACCACTGCGCCACTTGGGAGGACTCTAATCAGGATCTCTAGTGGCAGTGCCTTAGACCACTGCACCACTTGGGAGGACTCTAATCAGGATCTCTAGTGGCAGTGCCTTAGACCACTGCGCCACTTGGGAGGACTCTAATCAGGATCTCTAGTGGCAGTGCCTTAGACCACTGCGCCACTTGGGAGGACTCTAATCAGGATCTCTAGTGGCAGTGCCTTAGACCACTGCACCACTTGGGAGGACTCTAATCAGGATCTCTAGTGGCAGTGCCTTAGACCACTGCACCACTTGGGAGGACTCTAACCAGGATCTCTAGTGGCAGTGCCTTAGACCACTGCACCACTTGGGAGGACTCTAATCAGGATCTCTAGTGGCAGTGCCTTAGACCACTGCGCCACTTGGGAGGACTCTAATCAGGATCTCTAGTGGCAGTGCCTTAGACCACTGCACCACTTGGGAGGACTCTAATCAGGATCTCTAGTGGCAGTGCCTTAGACCACTGCACCACTTGGGAGGACTCTAATCAGGATCTCTAGTGGCAGTGCCTTAGACCACTGCACCACTTGGGAGGACTCTAATCAGGATCTCTAGTGGCAGTGCCTTAGACCACTGCGCCACTTGGGAGGACTCTAACCAGGATCTCTAGTGGCAGTGCCTTAGACCACTGCACCACTTGGGAGGCCCGTCGTGACGTGACTTTAACATTCATCTGAAGAGACTTATCTCTAATTAACTAACTATGTTTAATTTTGACCCGATTAAATTAATCATGTAACAATTTAACTCATTAGTATCTGGGGCACCACGAGAGCGGTTCTTTAAAGAGTTACCACCTCCTGAATTAAACTCTAAAAGGTCTTTACCGATCACATCTATAAACAGTCAACTTATTAATCATAACTTCGTATCATATCATCATTCTGAAAAGTCGTAACCTTACATCTGCAAAAACCTGAGCCTTACTTATGATTCAGTACTACACAAATTGGTTTAATTATTTATTTACTAGCTAATTAAATGGGAACACAGGATAAACATTGGTTATTGACGGGAGAAAACAGGTCCCTAGCAGAATGACAACAACATGGCTGCTTGTTAAAAAGAAGAGATGGAGAGGGAGGGAGAGAGAGAGAGAGGGACAGAGACACTTGATACATTCAGAAACTACGCTCACTTACAGTACCAATATACTTTGCACACGAACTGCCCCCCGCTTTGAGTAAGAAATCGTGAATGTATTTACGTGAAATGCCTTGGTTCCCCGGGAATCTCTCGATGAACCAGACCGCCTTGGAAGGGGGATGGGCCTTTTCACGGAACACTTGTAAGTCTCTTATTGTCCAAAATGGTACCTTACTTAGGATAGCTAATCAGCCGTACCAGTGATTGTCCGGGAGGTGAGTTTATTTTCTTCACCTCGTGTTGAGATTCAAAGTTTTGAGATTTTCTGGTTTGGTATGTTAATTTCTTTACCCATCATTTATACACTCTGCTCGCAAAGGGGCGGTTCCGGCAGGCTGACACGCTCTCTGACCTCACTTCGGGCGGTGACTACTAACTGTGCAAAGTTAAGAAAAACAATTATCTCTAAGATCTTCTCAAATCACATCTCTCTCTTAACAAAAATACTTTCATGATTTTTCATACTACATGCACAACGCATAGGATGGACACTTCATACATGTAGTGGGTATACTTTCCAAGTTACAGTAAGGACTTTATTACAGACATAAATACTCCTCAGTTTCATCAGCTGTCCAGGTGGCTGGTCTCAGACGATCCAGCAGGTGAAGAAGCTGGATGTGGAGGTCCTGGGCTGGCGTGGTTACATGTGGCCGGTTGGACGTACTGCCAAATTATCTAAAACTACGTTCGCGGGGACCAGCTCTGGTGGACATTCCTGCAAGTCAGCATGCCAATTGCACGCTCCCTCAGAACTTTAGACATCTGTGGCATTGTGTTGTGTGACAAAACTGCACATTTTAGAGTGGCCTTTTATTGGCCCCAGCACAAGGTGCACCTGTGTAATGATCATGTTGTTTAATCAGTTTCTTGATATGCCACACCTGTCAGGTGGATTGATTATCTTGTCAAAGGATAAATACTCACTAACAGGGATGTAAACAAATGTGCTTTTTGTGCATATAGATAATTTCTGGGATCTTTTATTTCAGCTCATGAAACATGGGACAAACGTTTATATTTTTGTTCAGTATACATTTTCTAGAGAAGTAGGCTAAATGGAACCAATTCACCTTTCCATGGAAGGATCTGGGCCATTGTGGGGTGTGGTCTGGTCAAAAAGTAGTTCACTACCCTATATTAAAGAGAATAGGGTGCAATTTGAGACGCACCCATAGCTAGACCTCGTCAGGTACAGGACTCAGCCCAGGGTCGTATTCAGTAGTGCACACCATAGCAAAGCGTAGCAAAACATTTTGAAATGAGAATGAGCGTTTCTTAAGTTCAGGTTAGTAGTCCCTCCCCGTTTCAGTCCTTTTGGTTCCTAATGAATACGACATGGGCCATTGTGAACACGACATGGGCCATTGTGAATACGACATGGGCCATGGTGAATACAACCCAGAATGAACCTAAACCCTCCACAGACACTTTCTGGTGTGAAGCTGCTTCCTCTCCAACAAAAACATCTGCTGCGTCTCCCAAATGGCACCCTATCCCCTATATAGTACACTAGTACTTTTTAGGGCTGGTGAAAATTAGTGCACCTAACATGCACATTAACACAAGCAGCTGAATAAGCAGAGAATATTTATTTCTGATTTCTGCATTTCCTTGTTGGGATGCCTGTGACCATCTCCCCCCAATCCAAGGAATCTATATCAGGCTTACCCCTGCAGTTTACACTTCCAGGAAGTAGGCTATGGCTACTGTATTTATTTAAAATCAATGATCTGTACTGATGGAACTGTACGACACTGTGTAACCTAGTGTGTAGGACAAGAGTATACATCACGGACTGGTCTGTCATAGTTCCTCTCTGTTCAGTAGTAAAAGTGGCAGTCATGTGATTCCTTTCATTGTTTTCATAGCAGTGCACACACACGCACGCACACACACACGCACGCACGCACACACACACACGCACGCACGCACACACACACACGCACGCACACACACACACGCACGCACACACACACGCACAGCTGTAAAGCCTAACAACTTAATGAGATTATGAAGCATGTGATAGAGGGCAGAGACTCTCCCTCACTTACTAGCCGACGTTGTCCACCTTATGAGCAAAACAGACCCCTTGGAGAGATCGGAACCAGGCTTTTGTTTTCAATGTGAATGTGCGAGGCTCTTACTGCATTCAGCAAGCAAATTAAGTTCCCACAGGAACCACCCCCCCCCCCCCCCCCCCCGCCATTATTTTACTTAAGTCTATACAGCACTTTTAAGGCTGGAGGCACTATTTAGAGCAATATCCGTTGTTGGTAGTTGGCTGAACATATGCCTACTCTGCAATGTAGTTGCCAATTACTAGATCTGTAGTATTGCAGAGAAACCTCGTGTGGGGACACTGAAAACTGAGTTAAAGGTCTAGCTAATGCAACTTAGGCCCTATCATCTCTAAAGATGTAACTCCTTAGGAAGAAAATGACATTACATGTTATTGAAGTGGTATAACAGTGTGACTGTAGTAGTACAAGGAAAGCATCAAGCTGTCTACCTAAAACTTAAACCATGGCTAAAATCCCAGGTATAGCAGTGCCTTGCACGGCATACTACATACCGCCTCTCAAACCTTGTAGCAAGGACTTTCCCAGAAAGTGTTGACCTAGACCAAAACGGCTCCTCGTGACACAGCTCTTCTGTGTTCATATACCGCAAGATATCTTTCCCCTGATGAATACAATACACACAGGTCCTTATCACTGCTGAGAAATGACTTTCCTCCTCCATCTCTCCAGCTTTCGCGCTCTACTCATTCTCTGAATCATCTTACCGTCTAGGGAGTTCTGAAATGTATTAAATTCAAAACCTAATGGTGCTCTGCCTCTGTCTACCTAGTCAGTTCTGAACTGACTCGATGGTGCTCTGCCTCTGTCTATCCAGTCAGTTCTGTAATGATAGATCACACATGGGTGCCACTCATATGCTTCACATTTTCCAAAAATGCTTTTTCATTCATTCAAGTAGCTAAGGGCAAAAGAGAAACAAACAACAAACATTGCAATGAAGTTGAATGAACAAGTAGTAGAATGACAAGATGTGGGAAGGTGAACGAGGTGCAGTACTAGGCCTAGACATTAAACCCATTTACTGTACTACTAGGTTTAGTTGTTGGATGCGTAAAGGGTGTTCTCCGGGTCACTCACCCAGCTGGGTAGGCCACTAGTCCAGAGCGAGGGTCGCAGGCCAAAGCACGGTTCCCAAATGCTGTGATCCCTAGCACCTTCTCCAGTGTCACCTGCAAAATAAACAACACAGAGCTTTTGACACTTCAACAATACAATGAATGGACAACACATGACATTGCTCACAAATAAACAACACCATAGCAGATGTTAAATAATGAATACACATAAGCTACAGGCCAAGTGTCTGTCTGTCTGTGTGTGTGTGTGTGTGTGTGTGTGTGTGTGTGTGTGTGTGTGTGTGTGTGTGTGTGTGTGTGTGTATTCTGTTTGTGCCCTTAATACGAAGGAGGAGGATCATGAATGGTATTCTACTGTATCTTCCCAGATGATGAGAAGTGACATGCCACAGATTCAGAGTCTCGTTATTCTTAATTGAAGGGACAAGGAACAACGCAGAAACTCTTATATAAACAAGACAGACCAGGATCTCCATGTACTATGTAGGCCTATGCATTGCACAAATACCTTTTCACAGAGTAAACAAATATGCATTGGTCAACAACTTGGGTTATAACGTCTCTATAAGCATAGCTGAAGAGAACAGCAGCCTGTCAGCAGACCAACTTATGAGCTAATAAACATTTTAATTCTTAATTAGATACGTTTTGCAAAAACGAAGCCATCACACTGCAATTACATGTTCTCTGGGTTTCAGCAGTATGTTAACCAGCAATGACATTTCACAGCAGGAGTCAGCCAGTCAGACAAGATTTAAGTCAAGTTCAGCTCATTAATATTCCTCTCTCTCGCTCTTTCTACTCACCATCTTCACAGCCTACAGCATCTCAGAGATAGCCCTTGTGATTGGATTCATCCAGGCCTGCTCTGCCTCTTCACCCCACAACAAGCCAGAACAGCCAAAGGCACTGATCACAAACCCCCAAGAACACTGACTGAACACACAATAAAACACCTGGAAAAAAGCTCTAATAGGCTAGCTACTTGAATCCCAACACTGCCTAGTATAGCAGTCACCCAACTGTAGTGTGGTAGATCACCTCTTCTGGGCTTCAACTGTAGTGTGGTAGATCTTTGGTCTGATGAGTCCAAATTTGAGATTTATGGTTCCAACCGCCGTGTCTTTGTGAGACGCAGAGTAGGTGAACGGATGATCTCCGCATGTGTGGTTCCCACCGTGAAGCATGGAGGAGGAGGTGTGATGGTGCTTTGCTGGTGACACTGTCTGTGACTTATTTAGAATTCAAGGCACACTTAACCAGCATGGCCACCACAGCATTCTGCAGCGATACACCATCCCATCTGGCTTGTGCTTAGTGGGACTATCATTTGTTTTTCAACAGGACAATGACCCAAAACACACCTCCAGGCTGTGTAAGGGCTATTTGACCAAGAAGGAGAGTGATGGAGTGCTGCATCAGATGACCTGGCCTCCACAATCACCCGACCTCAACCCAATTGAGATGGTTTGGGATGAGTTGGACCGCAGAGTGAAGGAAAAGTAGCCAACAAGTGCTCAGCATATGTGGGAACTCCTTCAAGACTGTTGGAAATGCATTCCAGGTGAAGCTGGTTGAGAGAATGCCAAGAGTGTGCAAAGCTGTCATCAAGGTTGGTGGCTATTTGAAGAATCTCAAATATAAAATATATTTTGATTTGTTTAACACTTTTTTGGTTACTACATGATTCCATATGTGTCATTTCATAGTTCTGATGTCTTCACTATTATTCTACAATGCAGAACATAGTCAAAATAAAGAAAAGCCCTTGAATGAGTAGGTGTCCAAACTTTTGACTGGTACTGTAGCCTATATAATAAATGAATGACCACTAGCCTATAGCTCATAAGAAATAGGCTAGATCATTGGGACGTTCCATAAAAACAGAGGTTGAAGCTTCCAGACAGGAAAAGGAAAAAAGTGGAAGGAAAAGTTAGGTTACACTATTTGTAGGCTATTCCTCCATAAATAGAGTTTGGAACAATGTGCTTTCTGTTGTTGGTTTACAGAGTTCTACATCAAAGGAAGGAATAATTGACTACATCATCATTTTTAAAAGGGACTTTAATGAGCCTAGTATAGCTCCTCCTTGTAAACAAAGCATATCGGAGGTAGATTTCAGCAGCAAGTTGAAAACGAGCATTGAGTATTGAGTCCACTGCAGTGTACTTCTTCTAAATAAGCTGCAGTTGCATCCATGTTCCCAGTAGGCTTCCTGATAATACATAGCCTAATCTTATGGGCTCTGGTCAAAAGAAGTGCACTATAAATGGGAAAAGGGTGTCATTTGGGACCCATCCACTAACGTTACTATAGGCTACAATCCATGAAGTCGGCAGGCTCAAGGGAGGCGTCCAGTACAGTAATCTTCTAGAGCGGCACTCACAGCCTAAGAAATACAACGTTAGCCCCAGGATAATAAGAAAACCCACTCCTCCTTACATCTCTCATACTCAAACAAAAGCATGTATTCCTTTGTCTGACTCCCTACTCTACAGAGTGCTTCACACTAGGCTAGTAGGCTACGTCTGCATAAGCTTGCTATCACATCTTAGCCTACACCCTAAGAAAACACCCTAAGAAAACAAAGACAACTTGACATCAAATGAATTACGCTCACTTAAACAATAAATAACCACAGCAGGACTAATAATTACTCACATCATTATCTATCATCAAGCAAAACAAAATACAAACAATGGGAAGAAGTAACTTCATTTTCATATAGCCCAAAAAAAATCATGACAATCTCTGATCTAGTAGGTTGGTTAACCTAAGGTTGTGAATATACAGTATAGCCTACATGTAGGTGATTCACTCAACCCTGATTATCAGCTTTCCCCCTGCTATGTTACATAATGTCAGGCTAGTACAGTAGTGGTAGGCTAGTGTTTACATCTGGTTTGTCTCTGCTGTAAGTGTGCCACGGAGCTCTCGTCTCTTCAGAAAACAGTTCAAACACCTCTTAAAACCCACTAAGAGAAACAGCTGTGGACGCTTAATAAAACAATGGGACTAACAGAAAAACTGAATGTTGACCTTTTAAAATAGGACACTCATCTTGCCTGAGTAACCTTTCAATGTTTAAAAAAAATACTATATTTATATGTAAATAATAGTCATAACATACTGTACTAAAAGAGAGAAGGGAGGGAATTGGAAAGGCTACAGTGCATGAACGCACAAAGACATAGGGCCTACAATCTCTGAGTTTATTCACAAATGGGAGATTCTGCAGCAATATTTAAAGCCAATAAATCTACAAATGACTGTCCAGCATGGCTTGGGGCTTATTACAGCTTTATGGCCTATGCTTCACAAGGAAGAGGAGTATTAAGTAGCCTAAGTATGACTGTTCTCGGCACTGCCATGTCTCTTGAGACTTTGTAGTACACTAACTACAGCCACTGACACTCCTGGGATGGAACAGGAAGGTACAGTACAGTCACTGCCCTGCTACAGCCATAAACAGACAATCAACCCTGCTACACCCGTAAACAGACAATCAGACTGGAATGCACCAGAATAGAGTGAACTTCATGGAAGAGAAGGGGGAAGTACTATACATGAGAGCTTGTCATGTTGACGACATTCTTGGATTTATCGTCTTCAATGTACATAATTATTGTCATCTATAAGAACCAATGTTATTGTTATCTGAATTAATTGTACTACAGGTCTATTCTTCATTGCTTTTTAGGGGGTTCTGTCAGACACATGGAGAGAGAGAGAGAGCGAGAGAGAGAAAATACAGTTAGCTAGTAGCCTACATGGGTATGGAAGGATCACAACTGTCTGTCTGTGAAAGGTACAGTATGTGTGTCACATGCCACTTTCTCATGTCAACACCAAGGGAGTGAACAGACTTCTAATTTAAAATCAACTTATAGTAAGGTTGGGAATAGCATAGAAATCACTGTAAAAATTAGGATAGTAATAAATTGTTTTACTACAGGTATAAGAAATTACGTAAACAGTGTGTGAGACATGTCATGAAGATATGGAGTTGACTGCAGGACTAGGCTAGGAGGGCCCAGGTTATGTATGCTATGATGAGCAATATCCATGGGGATGCTATTGCAAGGGAAAATAAGCCTGCATGCATTGTCCAAGAACATATGTTTTTGGTTTATGGTCAGTGACACACTTCTCCAAATACGTGATGTACCTGGACTCTATATGAGGATCCCATAAATAAATATAAATGTCCCTCCAATGATTGTGTGCATTGTCAATATCTGGCATATTATTCCAGAACACAGGTGCAATTGCAACACAATACATAATTATTTCAACTAGAAAGCAATGGACTGTGCATTTAATTTTACTGGTAGATAAATGCTATTTCAATTATACACAAATGATTGTGTGATATTGCCTGGAAGGTCGCTCGCAGTGTTTGATAGCAAATCTATAAACTGGTTATAATGGTCTTCTGTAAATGTTCATAAAATGAAAATGTGCAGGGATGAGTGTCCATGCCAGATACCTTGTTACTGAGATTTTCTTTGTTGTTCAGAGCTTTATTCCTTCTCAATTTTATAGATGGCGAGCGAAGCAGATTTTTGATCCGACTCTTTATTGTGGAACCCTCCACCGTCATCTTGAAATCTAAATTCTGACTGATCTCTTTAATCGGTTGATAGAATTAGTTCATGCAAATATGGAAACCGGTGGTGAAATACAGACAAAACCATTTCTTCTTCACCAAAATAAATAAATACATAAAATAAAATAAACACTAATATGCTGTCATACTTGCTACTGGTTCAATGAGCTGGTTCTGTCAGCATGTGAGCTGTTCAAGTCGTTCATTTCATGCCCTGCTCTGCCTGCCTAGAAAGCTTTTCCGCATTATCTGTCCTTCTTCCATCGCATTCTGATCCACGGAGAGGGATATATCCATGTTCCCAGATTGTCAACAGGCGTAGCTACTTCGATGGTCGGGTCACAGAAGACCGTCAGTCAGTCACGGCTCCGCTCCTCTTGTCATTGCCTCCTCCTCGACGAGAACTCACCAATGATTGGCAAACTGGATCTGTGGCACAACACCAGTTGGTTAGCCAGCTAGTCAAGCTTTCAGCCAATGGCCCAGCCATAGAATTAGGATACGGATCTCTATGGTCCCAGCTGTCTCTTGCGTCCCCATATGGGCAAAACTGATACTAAAGTTAGCTAAACCACCCAATAACAATATGCCCAGTGCTATTGCCTACGAGCATGTCATTTGACAATGTTAACAAACTAGCATTGTATCTAACAACAGTTAGCTAGCTAGCTATTTAGCAGTGTCTATAGCGGCTAACGAGCATAGGACCCTAGCACTAGCTACCTTGCCGTTGCAATCATTTTTTTCCTGGTTATTCCATGTATGGTTTAATGGCCACCCTTTGCAACAGATATCTAGCTTTCTTTTTATAACTTCCCCTTTCGTTCAGACGCTTTTTAAAATCACGACTGGCCCGGACTGTCTGGGCAGACCTCCGTCTTGACTCGTTGCAAGCATCAACATTTACAGTCGTTTGTTTTGATTATACTAGACAAGCAATCTGACCCAGATCTCACCCTAACTGGTCAAGTTATTGTCGCCACCTAGTGGTGGTTGAAAGTGGCTGGGACAGCCATCTCATATGGAGCTCGCGACTGGGCCTGTCCGCCACTGTCAACTTGTTTTGTGTCTCTTCATTCGAATGCAACATTTGAAAGAAAACATTCGGTGAATGGCGCCTTTTAGCTATTGAAAATGTAAACACAGCGAATTCTAGTTGCCTTGTAAAAAATATATAATTTTCGAACCTTTTATTTTCAAGACTTTTCAAACCTTTATAATAATAATAATAATATGCCATTTAGCAGACGCTTTTATCCAAAGCGACTTACAGTCATGTGTGCATACATTTTTACGTATGGGTGGTCCCGGGGATCGAACCCACTACCCTGGCGTTGCAAGCGCCATGCTCTACCAATTGAGCTACAGAGGATCATTTACATGCATTACACTGACGAACACAACTCTTAGTTAACATGTTGTTGTTTTTTTACATTACCAAGACTTAAATTTAACAAAGATGGAATTGTGTGGCAACTGGCATTGACAATATAATGTATTAATTTTTTTCCCCAGACGTTGCAGCCTGGTCTCTTAGACTAGACATAACATAGAAAATTGTCAAATCGGGAAGACTTCAAATGAGTATGATATGTTATGTTATGTTTGGTATGGTTACATAAGACAGACGGTTACTTGGTCGGGGTGGATGGGTGGGCATATAACTCAAACGTCTAGCAGCCCAAAGGTTGCGAGTTAAAATCTCACCACGGACTTCAACTAATTAAAAACTTTTCAACTACTTTTTAGCTACTTTGCAACTACTTAGTATATTAGCTAACCCTTCACCTAACTCCTAAACTTAACCCTAACCTAGCTAATGTTAGCCACCTAGCTAGAATTCTTAATATATCATACGTTTAGTAAATTCATTACATATAGTACGAATTGTAATTCGTAACATATCATACAAAATGGGTGATGGACATTCAATAATTAATAGATACACGTTATGAAACGTAACATATTGTAATGAAACAGGCAGGGAGCAGGTCTCAAACCCTCAACCTTCTAGCCCGAAGTCCAGCGCGCCATCGATTGTGCCCCAAAAGCATGCTCTCATGGCAGTCCATATCCACACTTATTAACCCAGTGTCGTCACAATATCATACTAATGGTTTGTCTCAGATTTATGTACATAATACAAAATGTTTTGAGACCAGGTTGAACAACAATACATAATTGCCTACATTTTCACTGCATTGCTCTAGCAACAGACCAAATGCAGCTAAAGGCACATTTTTCTAACGCTTCCTCTCAGCTCAGTTGGACTACACTGACTGAAGGGGGTCCTCCAAATTGTTTCTTTCCCCTCCATGCATACTTCTGCCACCAACAGACTCTACAACCAACAGACTAACGCTTTACTGACCAGCTCCCCAAGCCTCTCTTGGATGTGGAAAAAAAAGGGATCTAGAATAGCATTGAGGCAGTAGAGTAATTTGGAGGACTCCACTAGAAGGTTCACCACATTGGCCACCTCACACGTATTAGTGTGGTCATATAGGGTAAAGTAGATGATGCAAGCTATAATATGGAGCAACGGCCCTGGTACCCAGCACACAAGGAAATTGGCCATGAAAAAAATGCTATCAGCCAGATGGTCTTGTCCCGGCCCTGCATCTTGCCTGCAGCCCACTGCTGCCGCGATTGCCTCATCCGGGCTATAATCTTCACATAGGAAGGGATGATGAGGAGCAAGGGAACGGACACCTGCAGAGTAGTAGGATGACAGATTATACTGTAGGTGGCTGCAGTAGACCTGAACCTCGAGGGTACCACAATTCCACAGTAGCCGATGCCACTCCTCTGCTGCCAGTAGATGTTAGGATAGCTGAGGTAAATGAGCAGGACGGTAATGGCCCATACGAGCAGGGAGACCAGGGCAGCGTTGCGGTGGGTGCGGACCAACCGAGACTCAAGTGGGAAGACTATAGCCAGGATGCGGTCGGTGATGACTGCACAGATAAACATGGTGCTTGAGGTCAGACCTACAAAGTGGAGTATGTTACTCAGGATGCACAGTGAAAGGCCCATGCTTCTCATTAACAGTACATAGACAGCCCTGGGCGGTATGGAGGCAAGGTCACACAGAGCAAGGTTCCGTACTCCGATGGAGCGGATAGTCAACTAGTCAAGATGATTTGAGGCAGGTCACCAGACACAGAGCAGTAAGAGGCTATGGTAGAATGGGGGAATGACTGTTGCAGCGTCGTTGCGTGTTGAGCTGCAGCCCTCAAAGGGGACTAAGGGCAGGGAAATGTCTTTGATGGACGATGTTCTGTTTCAGAGTTCCTGAATCAACTGATAATGGAATAAATGTGTCAGATCAAACAAGTCATCAGTCAAATCTCATATGTACAGTGGGGTCCGAAATGATTAGATCCCTTGATAAAGATGAGCAAAATTATATTATTTTATACTAATACAGTTGCTCACAGAAAGAGACTGTTTAAGAATTAAACATGTATATTTTATACTAATACAATTGTTCAGCAAAATATATTTTATTTTGCTGAACAATTGTATTAGTATAAAATATACATGTACATTTTTTTTGAGAATACAATATATATGGAACAAAAATAAAAGCAACATGCAACAATTTCAAAGATTTTACTGAGTTACAGTTCATATGAGGAAATAAGTAAATTGAAATAAATTCATTAGGCCCTAATCTATGGATTTCACATGACTGGGAATACAGAGTCTGGAGTCTTAGACAATTTTTAGGGCCTTCCTCTGACACCGCCTGGTATAGAGGTCCTGGATGGCAGGAAACTTGGCCCCAGTGATGTACTGGGCCGTACGCACTACCCTCTGTAGTGCCTTGCGGTCAGAAGCCGAGCAGTTGCCATACCAAGCAGTGATGCAACCAGTCAGGATGCTCTCGATAGTGCAGCTTTAGAACCTTTTGAGGATCTGAGGACCCATGCCAAATCTTTTCAGTCTCCTTAGGGGGAATAGGTTTTGGTGTGTCTTGGTGTGCTTGGACCATGTTAGTTTGTTGGTGATGTGGACACCAAGGAACTGGAAGCTCCGTAACCTGCTCCACTACAGCCCCGTCGATGAGAATGGGGGCGTGCTCGGTCCTCTTACTTTTCCTGTAGTCCACAATCATCTCCTTTGTCTTAATCACGTTGAGGGAGAGGTTGTTGTCCTGGCACCACACGGCCAGGTCTCTGACCTCCTCCCTATAGGCGGTCTCGTCGTTGTCGGTGATCAGGCCTACCACTGTTGTGTCATCGGCAAACTTAATGATGGTGTTGGAGTCGTGCCTGGCCATGCAGTCATGAGTGAACAGGGAGTACAGGAGGGGACTGAGCACGCACCCCTGAGGGGCCCCAGTGTTGAGGATCAGCGTGGAAGATGTGTTGTTACCTACCCTTACCACTTGGGGGCGGCCCATCAGGACGTCCAGGATCCAGTTGCAGAGGGAGGTGTTTAGTCCCAAGGTCCTTAGCTTAGTGATGAGCTTTGAGGGCACTATGGTGTTGAACGCTGAGCTGTAGTCAATGAATAGCATTCTCACATACAGTGGGGAGAACAAGTATTTGATACACTGCCGATTTTGCAGGTTTTCCTACTTACAAAGCATGTAGATGTCTGTAATTTTTTATCATAGGTACACTTCAACTGAGAGACGGAATCTAAAACAAAAATCCAGAAAATCACATTGTATGATTTTTAAGTAATTAATTTGCATTTTATTGCATGACATATGTATTTGATACATCAGAAAAGCAGAACTTAATATTTGGTACAGAAACCTTTGTTTGCAATTACAGAGATCATACGTTTCCTGTAGGTCTTGACCAGGTTTGCACACACTGCAGCAGGGATTTTGGCCCACTCCTCCATACAGACCTTCTCCAGATCCTTCAGGTTTCGGGGCTGTCGCTGGGCAATACGGACTTTCAGCTCCCTCCAAAGATTTTCTATTGGTTTCAGGTCTGGAGACTGGCTAGGCCACTCCAGGACCTTGAGATGCTTCTTACAGAGCCACTCCTTAGTTGCCCTGGCTGTGTGTTTCGGGTCGTTGTCATGCTGGAAGACCCAGCCACGACCCATCTTCAATGCTCTTACTGAGGGAAGGAGGTTGTTGGCCAAGATCTCGCGATACATGGCCCCATCCATCCTCCCCTCAATACGGTGCAGTCGTCCTGTCCCCTTTGCAGAAAAGCATCCCCAAAGAATTATGTTTCCACCTCCATGCTTCACGGTTGGGATGGTGTTCTTGGGGTTGTACTCATCCTTCTTCTTCCTCCAAACACGGCGAGTGGAGTTTAGACCAAAAAGCTCTATTTTTGTCTCATCAGACCACATGACCTTCTCCCATTCCTCCTCTGGATCATCCATATGGTCATTGGCAAACTTCAGACAGGCCTGGACATGTGCTGGCTTGAGCAGGGGGACCTTGCGTGCGCTGCAGGATTTTAATCCATGACGACGTAGTGTGTTACTAATGGTTTTGTTTGAGGCTGTGGTCCCAGCTCTCTTCAGGTCATTGACCAGGTCCTGCCGTGTAGTTCTGGGCTGATCGCTCACCTTTCTCATGATCATTGATGCCCCACGAGGTGAGATCTTGCATGGAGCCCCAGACCGAGGGTGATTGACCGTCATCTTGAACTTCTTCCATTTTCTAATAATTGCACCAACAGTTGTTGCCTTCTCACCAAGCTGCTTGCCTATTGTCCTGTAGCCCATCCCAGCCTTGTACAGGTCTACAATTGTATCCCTGATGTCCTTACACAGGTGTCTTTTATACAGGTAACGAGTTCAAACAGGTGCAGTTAATACAGGTAATGAGTGGAGAACAGGAGGACTTCTTAAAGAAAAACTAACAGGTCTGTGAGAGCCAGAATTCTTACTGGTTGGTAGGTGATCAAATACTTGTCATGCAATAAAATGCAAATTAATTACTTAAAAATCATACAATGTGATTTTCAGGATTTTTGTTTTAGATTCCGTCTCTCACAGTTGAAGTGTACCTATGATAAAAAATGACAGACCTCTACATGCTTTGTAAGTAGGAAAACCTGCAAAATCGGCAGTGTATCAAATACTTATTCTCCCCACTGTAGGTGTAACCTTTTGTCCAGGTGTGAAAGGGCAGTGTGGAGCGCAATAGAGATTGTATCATCTGTGGATCCGTTGGGGCGATATGCAAATTGGAGTGGGTCTATGGTTTCTGGGATAATGGTGTTGATGTGAGCCATGACCAGCCTTCCAAAGCACTTCATGGCTACATCTTCTTCGCATAGAGTTGATCAGGCTTTTGATTGTGGCCTGTGGAATGTTGTCCCACTCCTCTTCAGTGGCTGTGCGAAGTTGCTGGATATTGGCGGGAACTGGAACATGCTGTCGTACACATCGATCCAGAGCATCCCAAACATGCTCAACGGGTGACATGTCTGGTGAGTTTGTAGGTCATGAAAGAAGTGGGACATTTTCAGCTTCCAGGAATTGTGTACAGATCCTTGCGACATGGGGCTGTGCATTATCATGCTGAAACATGAGGTGATGGCGGAGGATGAATGGCACGACAATGGGCCTCAGGATCTCGTCACGGTAGCTCAGTGCATTCAAATTGTCATCAATAAAATGCAAATTGTGTTCGTTGTCCGTAGCTTATGCCTGCCCATACCATAACCCTACCACCACCATGGGGTACTCTGTTCACAACGTTGACATCAGGAAACTGCTCGCCCACATGACGCCATTCACGTGGTCTTCGGTTGTGAGGCCGGTTGGACGTATTGCCAAATTCTCTCAAATGACATTGGTACAGAAATAAACATTTAATTATCTGGCAACAGCTCTGGTGGACATTCCTGCAGTCAGCAAGCCAATTGCATGCTCCCTCAAAACATGAGACATCTGTGGCATTGTGTTGTGTGACAAAACTGCACACTTTAGAGTGTCCTTTCATTGTCCCCAGCACAAGGTGCACCTGTGTAATGATCATGCGGTTTAATCAGCTTCTTGATATGCCACACCTGTCATGTGGATGGATTATCTTGTCAAAGGAGAAATGCTCACTAACAGGGATGTAAACACATTTCTGCACAACATTTGAGAGAAATAAGCTTTTTGTACGTTGGGACATTTCTGGGATCTTTTATTTCAGCTCATGAAACATCGGACAAACACTTTCCATTGCGTTTATATTTGTGTAGTTGAAAGTATTTTTTTGCTCAGCTTTATCAAGGAATCCAATAATTCCAGACCCCATTGTATAATAAAATGTCAATACACGGGAAAATACATAGAGTATAGAGTCTAATATTCTAATTTCTGATATGAAATCACATTTCCGATATGAAGAAAAAAATGTAATTATTTGCTTTTCTGTAACAATAACAAGTTAAATATTTTATAAACAACTTTGAGCACACTTCTAAACAAAAATAGAACTGAAGTAAGTAGGAGATTGTTCTGATCTACACTTACCCTTGAAGAATGCAGCTGTATTTCAGAAAACTTCTTCAGTGTTCTGCAACTTTGTTCACAACTGTTTATCACACCATGGCATCATATTACGTCTGAAGAAAAGATCATGCCTACGTCCCAAATGGCAGGGCCCTGGTCAAAAGTTGTGCACTATAAAGGGAATGGAGTGCCATTTGGGACACACCTATCGCTATAAATTCTAATTCACAGGGGAAATTAAGACATTGTCTGGTAATGGAGAAGGTCATTAGTTTGCCATTAGATCCCAGGGGACGATTGGGAAATTTCAGATCTCTCTCTGTCCTTTAAAAAGGGCAAATGAAACAAGGCAGGAGTACTTAGCATTTTAACAATCAGTTACCAATTACCCATGCATGTTCTTTCACAATATTCCTGTAAAAAAAAAAAAAATGCTATTCAAACATGTCCAAAGTAGAATGTACAGTTACAGTAAGTCACTTAAACTTTACAGTAATATTATATTTCAAGTCATATAACAAAATAACTGCATCAGAAATGTACATCTGGCAGCCCATGTTCATTATTATATTTTATTTCAAGGCATCTTCCTTTCTCTTACGCTAAACATAACAGTTATTGACCCCATATAAAAACATCAGAAATATCTTTACAAAAAACAACAACCATCGTCTTAAAAGTGGAAAAAAGTAATTATTTACATGGCCTATTATAAAAAATGGAGTTTATACTTTTTACAGAACTTAAATCTACACTTTATGGTTCTAACAAACAGGTCTTGATGCAGTTTAACAAGATGGCTGGCTTTTAATTCTGCAAGTTTTACCTCTTAGCAGCATAAAAATAATTACAGCAACGACATCTTTGATTTCTCCCAATTCAACCTTCTCCCAATTCACAAATTCTCTCAAATGGCACCCTATTCCCTATATAGTGCCCTGGTCAAAAGTAGTGCACTATATAGGAAATAGGGTGCCATTTGGGACACATGCAGTCATTTCTATTACCGTATTGGTCCGAATATAAGACGGCCTTTTTTCCCCTCGAAATAGGTCCAAAAAAGTCGGGTCGTCTTATATTCGGGGTCTAGTATTCAGAGCGCAGTTTCTCTTCTTCGGCGCTCCCTTTAAATGTCAATACACATTCGCGGGCACAGATGGCGCCAAAAATTCGTTCCGGACGGAGGGAAGAGGCGTCCTTAACAACCAGCCCGTTACCGGTGTTTAAAGATGGAAAGACAGGCTGACCATTTAGAGACAAGTGGCTCAAAAGTGGGCCAGGTCAATAAACAACAGCGGAGGAGCTATGATGCCAATTTCAAAATAATGGTTGTCAATAAGGCAGAGTCATCTAACAACTGCCAAGCTGCCAAGACATTCGGGGTCACTGAGTGTAATGTAAGAAGATGGCGAGCAGAAAAACAACGTCTAAAAGATGCTAACAGTCAGCGAAAATCCTTCCGTGGTCCTCAAAGTGGTCGTTTCATTGAGGTTGACCGGAGGGTTTTTGAATATGTCAGGGAAAAAAGAGTTGAGGGAATGCCCATTACCAGAGCTGTCATCCAGGTTAAGGCCCTGGAAATCGCCAGAGAGCTCAACATCACTGGATTTAAAGCCAGCCTCGGCTGGTGTCGTAGGATGATGCGGCGTAATGGACTGTCACTTAGACGGAGAACGAGTTTGGCCCAACGCCTGCCGTCAGACTTCGGAGAGAAGCTGCTTTCGTTTCAGCGCTTTATTATCAACCTGAGGAAGAAGCACTCCTACCCGCTGGATCAGATCGGCAATGCTGATCAGACACCCGTTTATTTCGACATGCCAACATCGGTGACTGTCAATAGAAAGGGAGAAAAGTCTGTGTTGGTGAAATCAACGGGCAACGAGAAGAGCCGCGTCACTGTCATGTTGACATGTCTCGCTGGTGGCAGCAAACTCCCCCCGTATGTCATTCTTAAGCGTAAGACTGTGCCAAAGGACCCAATGCCAGCTGGCATTATTGTGCGCGCCCAGGAGAAGGGCTGGATGGAGTCGGGGCTTGTAGTGGACTGGCTAAAGGTTGTGTGGGGCGCACGCTACGGGGGACTGAGGAAGAGGAGGAACATGCTCGTTCTGGATGCGTTCCGCGGACATCTGACTGAGCCCGTGAAAAGTCAGGTGCGAGCAATGAACGGGGATCTTGTGATCATACCAGGGGGAATGACAAGCCAGCTACAGGTGTTGGACGTAGTTGTGAACAAGCCTTTCAAGGATAACCTGCGAAAAAAATACACAGAGTGGCTCCTGTCTGGCAACCACGCACTCACACCGACCGGGAAAATACAGAAGCCGTCAGTCCGTCTACTGTGTGAATGGATCCTGCATGCATGGGATGCTATTCCCTCACAGAGCATCATCGATGGCTTTAAAAAATGTTGCATCTCAAATGCATTGGACGGCAGCGAGGACGACGTGCTTTGGGAGGAGCCGGTGGAAGCGGAGCAGCTGGGGAGCGATGACAGCGAGAGCGAACACAGCGGGGCAGAGGACGTGTGTGAGGGATAGAGAGACATCGGAGGAGAAGTTTGGCGAATTTTTGTTAAGTTTAGTTAAATGTGTGGCCTGTATTTTCTCTGTTATTTAAAAATGTTGCTTTATTATTGCTTGATATTAATTTTGAATCATACTGTACATAGTTTGCCTTTGTGTTTAATTCACTGTGTTTTTAATATTGTTATTTTAAAATAAAATGAAGTTCTTTGTTCGGCAAATCTAGTCTGCAAATCTGTTTTTCTAAATGTTTGTGTTGAAAAACGGGGGGTCGTCTTATAATCAGGGTCGTCTTATATTCGGACCAATACGGTACTATTATAGTGAATGTCAGGGTCTAATTATTACATACATCACTGAACAAGTGAAGCTGCTCTTAGAATAAAAGTCACAAGCCCTGCAGATTCAATGACCTGTCCATCTTACAGGGACCTATTATGATATTATTTATCAAGGGTTTCCTATGTTGAGATTTGTTGTCTGCAGTGCAAACTGAGCGGTTAGTAGTTAGTGTAGAAAACTGTGTGCCACACAAAAATAATTACGGATGAAATGTTCCTTAACCTTTAAGTCTTAATTCACTACAAACATGAAGAAATAGAGATCCTCCACTCCAATATGGAGACAGGATTTGTTATATACAACAGTACAGTACTATGAACAGAACTGGCATCCATACCGTCAGCTGTCTGTCTACAAATCGTCTTGCTCTGATTGAACAAATAATATACTCTAAGGGCTCAAATACACCAATAGCGTTTGTCTGCCGAGAGTCCTTGTGAACCGAGTGCAAACCGGTTTAACATATAGAAACATGCGAAGATGTCGGCAGTCAGACAAGACGTCAACAGCGCGCTGAACGATCGGTAAACAACGGGAGATCCACATTCGGTGCGATGTGTGCAACCCTTAAAGGCAGAACATACTGGACACCCTTAAAATGTACTGAGGTCCTGGCAGCTTATTATTATACGATATTCATTGCATCTCCTCTTTAAAATGAGGGAAAGAAAAGCAACAGTTCAGGGCCTGTATTTATAGTGTCTTAGAGGAAGCTGATCTAGGATCAGATCCATGTAAGCTTATTCATTATGATCTAAAAGGCTAAACTGATTCTAGATCTGTACTCTTATTCTGAGACACTTCATGAATACAGGTCTAGACAACAGAGATTTGAACAGAAAAACATGACTCCTGACTGTCAGAACAGTGTCATGTCAGTCTTTAGATTTCCGATACGCCTCGTCAGGTAGTGCCGCTTATAAAACAAAACAAATAACATTTTTCACAAGGATCTCCTAAATGTATGTTCGTAAATGTAGTTATCCCTGATTGGTTTTGCCAGAAGGGTCATATTCATTACGGCACACCATAGCAAAACGCTTTGCAACAGAAAACTAACGTTTCTCATTGGACAAGTTCAAGTAGTCTCACCCTATTTTAGTCAGTTTTTGTCCGTTTGGTGCCGAATGAATACGACCTATGTGAATGAGGGTATTGAGGAGAGATAGCTACAACGTTGACCTGGGCCTAAGTGAGTTAGTGCTTAGTTCTATGTCTGAGGGTTGCTCTTTAGTCCTCGTGGGGCTAGTCTTGGCATGGGCCTCATCTGCAGCAGTGGGGGCGGGGCCAGGGCATCCCCTGGCTTCTCATTGGACTCCATCACCTTGGCCACTCCTCCAACTTTCATCTGTAGCAGCGGTGGCGGGGTCAGCGCCTTTTGCAGTGCATCTTGACCTTTTGCAGTGCATGCTGTTGCTTGTGGGCTGTGCCCATTGACAGCTGCAGCAGGAGCAGAAACAGAAGCAGTCTCTGATTTAAGGTCCTCTGCCTGTGGCTGTGGTACTGGCAGGCCTGGGCCTTTGGAAGCCTCTTCCTGGCCCTGGCCCTCTTTGGGCCCCAAAGGGTCCTCGTCCAGTCTCAGGAACAAGGGGCTGAGGGAGCGCTCGTCATCTCCATCTCTGATGATCTCCTTCTCTGGTGGTGGTAGCACCCTGTCTGTCTGAGGTGGGGGTACCCTCTCAGTCCCCACCTCCCCAGGCTCGGTGTGTGGTATGTGGGTGACCACTGGAGGACCTCTGGGGCTGCTGTTGTTGTCTGTGGTCATCTGCTGGTTGAGGAAGAATATATCGTTGAGGAGAGACGTCAGGCTCTCGTCTTCACCGTCACCTTCTTCGTCGTCTTCGTCCTCCTCATCAGAGTTTCCATCTGCGTCGTTGATCCCTACACTGTCTACAGCGTGGTCCAGCTGCTTCCCCAGAACCTCTCCGTCCTCCAACCCATTGCCCCTACCCTTCACTGGGGATGACATCCTCTGAGCTCCCCCTGACACACTTGGAGCAGACTGGTTCTGTCGGGCGTTAACCAGTGAAATCACATTGGCGATATGAGGAACTGAAAAATAGGAAACAAATGCATTTTTTTGTCTCAATGGCATCACATTCAGCTAATTCAAATCAGATTTAAAGATTTCTATATCCAAGCGGTAAAAACGTCTGTCGGAAGTTACCTCCCCTGTTGCGGTTATTACGAGGTGGAGTGAGAGAAATGGGTTCGGACATTGAGGGGATACTGATGGTGACTGAAGCAACACCTAAAAAAAGTGAGACATTTAAGAAGAATCAAAATCAAATCAGCAAACATTTCAATGCAACTTTGAGTCAATGCAGTGTACCTTGAGTCACTACAAGCCTACCTGGTGTTAGAGACTGTTGCATTTCGATTCCAGTGACGCGTCCTACCGGCAGCAGAGAACGGGCAGGCTGCATTGGGCTCATGGTGATCACCTGCTGAGATGGTATCACTCCACCCACTATAGACAGCATTTGAGGAGGGAGAAACCCAGCATGAACCGGTAAGGAATCTGTTGGGGAGGCAGAAAAAAGGATCTAAATTATTCACAGTGCTTTATTTCTTCACATGGAAGTTCAGTCTTTAGACCAGCAGTCTGTCTTATTGAAGTCAATATGTCCCATTTGGTGCTGATAGACAGTAACAGGGTCAGAGGGAAGGAGGCTCACCTGGGGCAGGGTGTATTTTTCTGCGAGACAGGATGTTAGGTTTGGCCCTTTCACCCAGCGAACACCACGTTGAGGGTGGTTTCCTGGAAGGTGGTGTGATGATGGGACTTGTTTTGGGTCGTTGGGGTGTAGGCTTTCGGGGGATAGAGTGGGGGACTGGGGTGGGTACGACCTTTAACTTGAGGCCGGGGGCCAGGGACTTTGGCTCAGGCTGTCGAGTGCTCCTGGGTGAAATTGTTTTATTGGGTGAGACCGATGACGAGGACGGGGCCGAGGTCGCCCCTCTCCACTTCCTTTTGAACACCACGTCCATGTTCTTCTGTTTGGTCGAGATGTCCTCAAGTTTCCTGATGATGAACTCCTCTGTCTTTCCTATTGAGAGTATGAAAAATGTATGCACTCACTAACTGGAAATGGCTCTGGATTAGAGCGTCTACTAAATGACTAAAATGTAAATGTAAAATGAGAGAACATAGGCCAGTGTTATAGGAAGGAAAGACTGAATAGAAGACGAGAGAAGGGGGGGAAGTGAAATGTAAATCCCATTACCAGATTTCTTTGAGATTTTCTTAATATAACCTGCTCTCTCTTCGGTCAGCGCGCTCTTCAGTTTTTCCAGGCGCTCGCATTTGTCTCTCAGGTCAAGGACTTGTTTTCGGGCCTGTTAAATAACAGAGACAATACTTTGTATTTCCTGAAGAGGTTCTTTACTAAATAAAATGATGCAGTTCTGGGAGGTACTGTATGTCACAAAGCAGGGTCAATTAATTAGTCAGCTGAATATTACTGAGGTGTTATAGGCCCTATGGGTCCTGGTCAAAACTTGTGCACTATATAGGGAATAGGATGCCATTTGGGATACAGCCTTAGTCTTACCTGCCCGAGGATGAAAACATTATTAGGTGCTGGGTTGCCAAGGTCCAACGTCTCTGTCAGGGCTTTAAAGCTCTTCCGAAGCACAGCACAGCGTTGTCTCTCGTATTTGTTGCGCAAGTCCCAGTGCTAATGGTAACATTGAACCAAGAACACTTCAAATTATAACCATGGACAGTGAAATCACAGCACAACCATATTTGAAGGAAGGCATTAAAAGGTTGTTCCTGTCTTTGTAATAACACAGAGGGGGGGGGGGGACATACTCTTAATTTGGGCCCCGTTTCTCCTTCCACTTCTTTAGTATATTTTGCCTTCAGTTGTGAAGTGGTGCTCTTCTGTGCATTGTCTTCCACACTCTCAAGGTCTACAGCCACCTCCTCTTCCGCGACTTCTTCAACATCCTGAAAGACAGATGAGTTGTAGTTAAAAACCAGTAAAACCATGATTCTCAAGAGAAAAAGGCAAGATTTTAATAGACAGAAATCGAACTGTGTTGTATAATTAAGCAATAAGGCACGAGGGGGTGTGGTATATGGCCATTATACCACGGCTAAGGGCTGTTCATTTGCACAACGCAACGAGGAGTACCTTGATACAGCCCTTAGCCGTGGTATATTGGCTATATACCGCAAACGCCTAAGGTGCATTATTGCTATTATAAACGTAATTAGAGCAGTAAAAATACATGTTTTGTCATACCCGTGGTATGCAGTCTGTTATAAACTGGGTGGTTTGAGCCCTGAATGCTGATTTGCTGACGGACGTGGTATATCAGACCGTATACCACAGGTATCACAAAACATTTATTTGTACTGCTCTAATTAGTAATCAGTTGCGTCGTGCCTAAGAACAGCCCTTAGCTGTGGTATATTGGCCATATACCACACCCCCTCGGGCCTTATTGCTTAAATATACCACGGCTGTCAGCCAATCAGTATTCAGGACTCGAACCACCCAGTTTATAATGAAGTATAACAGTTCTTACACTGATGATGTTAATGACGTCCCCTTTAACATTGTTGTATTTGTTGTTGTCGTCATCGGCAGAATCCTCGGTCTCATCCGAGGAGTTGTCAGTTTTCTCCTCCTCCGTGTCCTCCAGAAGGTCCACCACCTCCATCACCTCCTCCATGTCCTCCTCTGTGTCCTCCAGAAGGTCCACCACCTCCATCACCGCTTCCCTGTCCTCCTCCTCCTTTTCTGCTGTCACTCCCCCCATGCGCCTTGGCCTTGGCCTCGGCTTGGCCTCACTGCAGGTCGAGACAGCTGAAGAGGACGAGACAGCAGAGGAGACTTTGGGAACTCCTTCCTTATTCCTGTTGACGAGTAGCTCGCTATTCTGCTGGGAACAGATGTACTGGATGTTCCTCAGGATCTGCTTCTCAGACTCTCCTATGGAGGGAAAGATGTTGGTTAGATGTTGGTTGAACGTTGGTTGAATGTTGAAATGTTACAGGAGTGTCCATTATTACCAGTTAACTGGGACATCTTCTTGACAATAGCTGCTCTCTCCAGGGTCAGTGAACTCCTCAGCTTCTCCACGTCCGTACTTTCCTTTGTCAGGATTTGGATCTCCTCCGTTGCCTGGTAACATACATTTATTTGAGTTGACTTTTTAATGCATCGACAATAGATGCATCAACAAAACAAAGCCAAAGCACAGCTCTAAATCGGCCACATTATCAAAATATACAAATACCTTGTCTGAGTCCCAAATGGCACCCGACTACCTATACAGGGCTCTGGTCAAAAGTAGTGCACTATATAGGGAGCTATTTGGGATGCCATTAATTAAAGGGATATTAAATCGAACAAAATGAATAATGGTTTGTATAAAACAAGAGCACCGTGTAAGTCAAAGTAAGCAAAAACTTTAAGAAAAAGTTAACCATCCCTTTATAGGTGCTTACTTGTTTAATGATATAAACTTTGGCAACGTTTTGGGCAAGTTTCAGTGTCTCTCTCAGCCGCTGGAAGCATCCATGGAGCTCATAACGGCGATGCCTCTCCTCCACATTGTGCTTCAACTGCCTCTACAGAACGCAACAGGAAGAAGCTCTATCATGGAGACTAAATGGCAAACTACAGACTTGAATATTAAAACTAAGGCACAATGGCGCTATAGTTGAGGTACAGAACAACAATACTGTTTACATCTAAATTACTCGGACCTACCCACACAAATACACAAACCAAGAAAGAGACACACTACTACTGTTTAGTCTAAAACGAGAGAATAGGAAATGTAGGTGACGGAATCTGAAAACAGACGTGTTGTATAAAGCTAAAAGAGTTCTTACACTGATGACGTCGATGAGATCCTCTTTATTAACACTTGAATCAGCAGAATCGGTCTCATCAGATGAGTTGTCCGTCTTCTCATCCGTTTCCTCGTCATCCTTGTCGTCCTCATCCTCCACCAGGTCGCGCCTTGGCCTTGGCCTCGGCTTGCCCTCACTGCAGGTCGAGACAGCTGAAGAGGACGAGACAGCTGAAGAGGACGAGACAGCTGAAGAGGACGAGACAGCAGAGGAGACTTTGGGAACTCCTTCCTTATTCCTGTTGACGAGTAGCTCGCTCTTCTGCTGGGAACAGATGTACTGGATGTTCCTCAGGATCTGCTTCTCAGACTCTCCTATGGAGGGAAAGATTTTGGTTAGATGTTGGTTGAACGTTGGTTGAATGTTGAAATGTTACAGGAGTGTCCATTATTACCAGTTAACTGGGACATCTTCTTGACAATAGCTGCTCTCTCCAGGGTCAGTGAACTCCTCAGCTTCTCCACGTCCGTACTTTCCTTTGTCAGGATTTGGATCTCCTCCGTTGCCTGGTAACATACATTTATTTGAGTTGACTTTTTAATCCATCGACAATAGATGCATCAACAAAACAAAGCCAAAGCACAGCTCTAAAATCGGCCACATTATCAAAATATACAAATACCTTGTCTGAGTCCCAAATGGCACCCGACTACCTATACAGGGCTCTGGTCAAAAGTAGTGCACTATATAGGGAGCTATTTGGGATGCCTCCATTAATTAAAGGGATATTAAATCGAACAAAATGAATAATGGTTTGTATAAAACAAGAGCACCGTGTAAGTCAAAGTAAGCAAAAACTTTAAGAAAAAGTTAACCATCCCTTTATAGGTGCTTACTTGTTTAATGATATAAACTTTGGCAACGTTTTGGGCAAGTTTCAGTGTCTCTCTCAGCCGCTGGAAGCATCCATGGAGCTCATAACGGCGATGCCTCTCCTCCACATTGTGCTTCAACTGCCTCTACAGAACGCAACAGGAAGAAGCTCTATCATGGAGACTAAATGGCAAACTACAGACTTGAATATTAAAACTAAGGCACAATGGCGCTATAGTTGAGGTACAGAACAACAATACTGTTTACATCTAAATTACTCGGACCTACCCACACAAATACACAAACCAAGAAAGAGACACACTACTACTGTTTAGTCTAAAACGAGAGAATAGGAAATGTAGGTGACGGAATCTGAAAACAGACGTGTTGTATAAAGCTAAAAGAGTTCTTACACTGATGACGTCGATGAGATCCTCTTTATTAACACTTGAATCAGCAGAATCGGTCTCATCAGATGAGTTGTCCGTCTTCTCATCCGTTTCCTCGTCATCCTTGTCGTCCTCATCCTCCACCAGGTCGCGCCTTGGCCTTGGCCTCGGCTTGCCCTCACTGCAGGTCGAGACAGCTGAAGAGGACGAGACAGCTGAAGAGGACGAGACAGCTGAAGAGGACGAGACAGCAGAGGAGACTTTGGGAACTCCTTCCTTATTCCTGTTGACGAGTAGCTCGCTCTTCTGCTGGGAACAGATGTACTGGATGTTCCTCAGGATCTGCTTCTCAGACTCTCCTAAGGAGGGAAAGATGTGGGTTAGATGTTGGTTGAACGTTGGTTGAATGTTGAAATGTTACAGGAGTGTCCATTATTACCAGTTAACTGGGACATCTTCTTGACAATAGCTGCTCTCTCTAGGGTCAGTGAACTCCTCAGCTTCTCCACGTCCGTACTTTCCTTTGTCAGGATTTGGATCTCCTCCGTTGCCTGGTAACATACATTTATTTGAGTTGACTTTTTAATCCATCGACAATAGATGCATCAACAAAACAAAGCCAAAGCACAGCTCTAAAATCGGCCACATTATCAAAATATACAAATACCTTGTCTGAGTCCCAAATGGCACCCGACTACCTATACAGGGCTCTGGTCAAAAGTAGTGCACTATATAGGGAGCTATTTGGGATGCCTCCATTAATTAAAGGGATATTAAATCGAACAAAATTAATAATGGTTTGTATAAAACAAGAGCACCGGGTAAGTCAAAGTAAGCAAAAACTTTAAGAAAAAGTTAACCATCCCTTTATAGGTGCTTACTTGTTTAATGATATAAACATTGGCAACGTTTTGGGCAAGTTTCAGTGTCTCTCTCAGCCGCTGGAAGCATCCATGGAGCTCATAACGGCGATGCCTCTCCTCCACATTGTGCTTCAACTGCCTCTACAGAACGCAACAGGAAGAAGCTCTATCATGGAGACTAAATGGCAAACTACAGACTTGAATATTAAAACTAAGGCACAATGGCGCTATAGTTGAGGTACAGAACAACAGACTGTTTACATCTAAATTACTCGGACCTACCCACACAAATACACAAACCAAGAAAGAGACACACTACTACCGTTTAGTCTAAAAGGAGAGAATAGGAAATGTAGGTGACGGAATCTGAAAACAGACGTGTTGTATAAAGCGAAAAGAGTTCTTACACTGATGACGTCGATGAGATCCTCTTTATTAACACTTGAATCAGCAGAATCGGTCTCATCAGATGAGTTGTCCGTCTTCTCATCCGTTTCCTCCTCATCCTTGTCGTCCTCATCCTCCACCAGGTCCTCCACCTCCTTCTTCGGTCTTCCTGTCCACGTCTGGTAGGGGTCATCAACATGAACCATCTTAGTAAGGAGATTGGAATCCGCTGTGGAGATGGTGTTATCTTTGACCCCTGTCTTTGTAACGTGGGTTATAGGGGGTTTGAGGAGTTTCGGGGGAGGCTGCAGCACTCTAACAACCTCAGGCTGGATTTTAGGGTCTAAATTGCAGTCCGCTGGGGATATAGCGTCAGCTTTTATAAATTTAAACGGGGGGCCTTTAGGGGGTTTTGTGGATTTAGAGGGTTTTGTGGTTATAGGAGGTGTTGTGGTTTTCTGGCAAGGCAGCATCCAACTATACACCTCAGAGACTACATTAGAGTCTAAATTGGGGTCTACATTGTCGGCCACTGTGGAGATACTGTCAGCTTTGACACCGGTGTCCGTAACCATCTTTGTGGGGGATTTGACAGTAATTACTGTGGTTTTCGGGTGAGGCTGCAGCACAGTAAAGCTCCCTACTACAGGCATCACCTTGGAGGAGCCCTGGGCTGGCACGTTGGGACACTTGATGATGATGGGCTCCTTGATGCCTGTCTGAGGAACTATCTTCAAGGTGTACGTCCCGCCATTTGTCTCGGTGGGTGAGAGACTAACATAACCAGGGGTGGTTTTAGGGACGGGGAAAGTGGTGCTGGATGCAGTCTGGGTCTTTGGGAAAGTGACAGGGACAAGGGGGGCAGTACTGATGGTGGAAGCACTGCTACCAGGGCCCTTGCTCTGCCATGTGGTGAGAGAGGAGGTGGAGGGGGAGCTGTTAATGGTGGCTGTCGATCCTGAGGCCAAGCACGCAGGCGTGGTTAAACTGATCATCCCACCTGAAAATAAAATAGAAAAGTTCAGCTATAGCTAGGTTTCCATTCAATTTGCAACAGATTTTCATCTGAATATTCTAAAATCTGCATAAAAACAATATGCGCATTGTCCCATCAGAGATGTGTTTACATCAAATGTACATGTTGCGGATAAATGTCTGCGCGTAAAATAACTTGAGGTTAAATTCCCATGTACCAAATAAAAAACACAAGTTAAATGGGTTTCCATCACATTTTCAAATCTACTGATGGTTTTGTCACAAAATGTTTTGTGTATATAGCGAATGTCCCCACTCTGGTATTGACACATGTGCTCTAACCAACAGCTTGCAGATACAGTGCGGGAACAGCCTACATGTTGAGATCATTATTATGGACAATATTTATTTGTCAAACGGCAGTCAAGCATCGATCATCATGTCACCAGAATAAGACCCTCAATATTTATTGGAAAGGAGCATCAAGCTCATCACCGTGCACTTTCACAACCCTGTAAAGTTAATCATAACTTATTTAATCTGTATCCTAATACACTGCATGCTTTCCCGAGTCGTGAGAGGACCATACAACATAGGCTACCATTGCGTGACTCCACCGTCATTTCTCGAATAGTTAATTTTAGACACAAAAAGATCCCACCTTGTCTAGCGTATTTTGTTGTCGACATTTGGAAAGTTTACTGACAAATTTGCTGTTTCCATCAGGCCTGTCGTAATGTATTTATTTTTCTTCAACATGTACTTTACTCGCATAAAAATGTTGGATGGAACACTGGTTAATACTTTAAATTATTTTGCCATTATTTACAGATACACAAAAACTGTATGTATTTAAGCAACATTCATTCGTTGGAGATAATAACTTCATATTATACATGGGAATCCCTGATCCGTCTTCCTAACATTTCCAAGTCATTGTTTCATAACATAGTTATCAACATACTCAGTGTTGCAGCAGTGCCTTGGCATCAATAATGTTAACTGTCAGACACTAACCCTTGTTGTGCATGACGAGGTTGGGGTTAAGGGCCTGCAGCTGGCTGAGGGGAACCAGCTGGATCAGCTGTCCGTTGGGGTTCCGGTATAGGGTGTTCCCTGAGGCGTTCCTCACTGGCTGCAGCAGCATGCTCTGACCCGATGCGAGAGGGGTCAGGGACATGATAGGGGTCAGGGATGTGAGAGGGGACGGGGAGGTAGGAGGACAAGGCATTCTGACAGCAGGACTGGTCCCTGGGACAGAGAGCACCAGCATCGGGGGACTGGTGACCACTCCACTGACGGGGGACGCATTTTGGGGTGATACGTTTGCACCTGTAAACAAAGTGGTGTATTTTTCATTAATGATGATAAACAACATGGGCATAACCATGAAACTATGTTCAACCAAAAAAAAACACACCACACAGAACAATCCCCATATCACATCACACACTGATGCCAGTGTGACAGTGAAACACGATACACAGCATCAGCCCAGGATGAGATGGGGGGGGTGGGGGGGGGTGACTGACTTTTATTCAGTTATATGAGATTTGGGGGGGGGGGGGGGGGGGGTAGTATCACAAACTGAGCTCAATAAAACACAACAAAGAGTAGTTCTCACCAATGGACTTTGGGCCAGGAGCAACTGGAGTGGCAGAGGGAACACTGGTGGTAACCATGGTTGAAGGAGTGGCTGCCAGTTGGGCTGGTTGTCCAGTAGAGGACCTTGTATCTGTGGAACCTTCAGAACATTCAGGGGTTTCTGAGGGGTGTTTTTGTGATGGGACGGAGGAGGCCACCATAGACCGCTTTAGACAGGCAGGCCTTTGTAACTTGCCCGTGAGGTAAGCAGCGAGACGGTTGGCTGGGTGCATGGCTCCCATCATACCCAGTTGTATCTTGGCATGGGGGTAGGACCTGCCATTCACCTAAAGATACACAGGGGGGAAGTGTGAGTAGCAATGGACCATGTGTATTCTCCTCATAGCTAGATATAGTGTGCGTCCCAAATGGCACCCTATTCCTTATGTAGAGCACTACTTCTGACCAGAGCCCTGTGCACTAGAGTGGTCGCTGGTCCAAATACCTGAGCCGACAAGGTGAAAAATCTGTTGATGTGCCCTTGAGCAAGGCACTTAACCCTAATTGCTAAAGGGGCACCGTACTACTATGGCTGACCCTGTAAAACAACACATTTCACTGCACTTATCTGGTGTGTGACAATAAAACATGTAATTTCCCCCCCACTGCATAGGGAATAGGGTGCCATTCCACATCAATAAGAGTAGTAAAATTAACTGATCATTGGATGTGTTTTGGATTACAATGCTTACCGTGATAAGTTCCTGGTCTGAGATGTCTGGCAGCTTAAGGTTGCCAGTAAGGAGGCCAGCAGGAGAAATTCCTGTTAAGAAAGGCAGGCCCTTCCATTTCAGACCCTTTCTATTCCCCACAGCCTTCTTCTCCACTTCCTCAACGACAGGTACTTCCTCCACGTTCTTATCCTCCTCTCTCTGCTCCTCCATCAGTTCATCTTCATCTTCCTCTCCCATCCATTGCTCCTCCTCACCGCTCTCCTCCTCCTCCTCCTCCTCCTCCTCCTCCACTCCTTCCGGTCGCGGGACCTGAGAGATGTGTACCTTGTAGTGGACGGAGCAGCATTCGCCGTCATATTTCAGGGTCTGAGACACAGGTTTTATGAGGTATCCTTTCACCCAGAAGGGGTTGGTAAGGTGGTCCTGGGCCATGTGCTCACACACGATCCTCAGCACCATGTTCCTGTCCGCCAGGCTCCTCCACTTACACTCAGACACGATCTCCAGACGCTTGGAGGGCTCCGTGTACTTGGGACCATGGAAGGACGACGACTTCTCTGACATACTGGAAGGGTTCACTACATCAAGAGACAAAGTCAACAGCCATTAGAAATGCATGATTTTTGGAAGCAACCAATTACTGATGTTTTTCACTGACTGATAAATATACTCTCAGACAGACACTGATGTTTGGGGTTAAGAAGATTATGTCAAATTTGACTCATTGAACTTACCTGGTGCGGAGTCTTTTGGCTTGCAGTGGTCGTCAATGACCTCAGGTCGGTTTGTGCTCTTGCTTTGAAAGGCACGCACTCTGGCACATGTCATGGTCCCTCCTTCCTCTCTCACCTGAGAAAAATACACCTTTAGAAAAGGCAGGGGGTGAGAATATGAATACTATTTTTACAGTGGTATACCTAACATTTATGGATAGATAGACACCCTTTCACGACTCACCACTGCTGAAGGTTCTTCCTGTAGTGGAAGCTGTGGTAGGTAGACTGGTGTTGGGGCACGGAGGGGCTCCGGGTCCATCTCTCCATCCGTCTGCTTCCACAACATTCTCACACGCGGAGCTGGTTCTGATACCGTCTCAGCCTCCCTGAGAGCTGAAGTTAGAAATTAATGCAAAATGTAATTTTTTACATTAGGATTGACACACTTTGTGATGTATTTAACCTAATCTAATGTAGTATAGCAAATAAAATGTGTATGGAACATTTTTTAAACTATTCATAGAGCTTCATAACAATGTTTTATTCTGCGGTTTTCTAAACTAGAGGACACTCACTATATGCCATCCTCATCCTCTTCCTCCTCTTCCTCCTCTTCTTCTTGGACGGGCCCTCCTCTGACGCACTGGAATCTGGTCCTTTTAAGTTCTTGAGCACGACCACTTTCTGCCTGAGGCAGCTGCAGCCAAAGATGCACTCCATCTTTCCACAGTGGGTAATACGACGGTCCTGTGCTAGGCTGGCACACACACAGCCTAGCCGGCAGAACGCTTTGAGGCAGGGAGGAGCTCTGTGCTTTATAATCCTAACGGGAGCTGTAGGGTTCTCACAAACAAAACCCTGAAGAGAAAAGAGGCAAGTAAATGTAGACTGTTAGTGCTAGCATAGTTAATTTCTCAGGGATACCATCGTAGAGTTGGTATAACACACTCACAAAATAATCTTATTAAACAAGATCAACACTACAAATGTACGACAACACGTCTTTGCTCCTTCATGTGAGACCAAACGAAATGAGTCAATAAGCAGATTTAATGGTGTAGGGGTGTAACTGATCTTACCGTTGAGGTGAAGAGGGAGGTGAGGGCGACCGTCGCCCTCTCGTCTGTGATACAGGTACGATGCTTGCCCTCCCAGACAACCCCGTCTTCCAGATCCCGCTGTCGGAGTAGGGCCTTGGTCAGCCCAGGAACCACGACCCTGGTCTCGGCAGCAGGCTGTGGCTCTGGGTCTGAGTCATCCTCTTCCACAGGAGCCAGGTCAGCGGGAGGTGGCTCTTCTACTTCTGGCCTGGACACAGGAGCGTCATGGGCTGGTGGAGGAGTCTTGACCCTCGGCTTCCTCTTTCTCCTTTTCACAGTTTTAATTGTGTCGTCGTGGGTGATGGGGGCTGCACGATCCAGCAATGGCGGCGGTGGTGGCTCAGTGGGCGATGGTGTTGGTGTTGTTGCAGAAGTTGGTTTAGTTCTGTTCTGCTTTGCGTGTTGTTGTTTTTGTTGCCTTTTCTCCAATTTTTTAGGTCCTTTGGATGCGAGGGGCTGTCTGGGTTTTTTGGAGGGGGGGACAAAGGTGGCAGAAAGTGCTGGTGCCTGTTTCTTCAGCACACTGTCTAGGGTTCGGACGTAGCTGGTGCTCTTGGTGGGCAGCTGGTAGACCACAGGGGTGACGACAGTGGTCTGGTTGAAACTGGCAGCGCGCTCGTCAATGAGTTTACCTTCATTAGCCAGGTACTCATCCAACATGTCACTGCAGAAGGCTGACAAATTCTTCGGGACCACATCTGAACTTAGGCCACCTTTAAAGCAAAAACATTTTTTAATCAGCACTACACAGTCAATTGTATCCCCTATAGGGCTACATAGTATAGGAATCACAAGATATAGCTGAGACTGCTTAAATTAAAGCCTTTCTCAAGACGTCAGAGGTAAAACGTCAACATTAAACAGTCTCCACTGTATCCCCTCTGGAAATGCCACCATTAAAGCACCATGCAATATTTCAGACAAATTCGAGGTCAAAGGTTACAACTGTTGAATGGAGTCTTGAGGATTAGTTTATCAAATCAGAGAAGACGTAGGATTTGAATGTAAATATTACCTTCAGGCTTGGAGGATGATGGCGAGTCCGAGGGGACTAATTTATCTCTCCAGCCTTTGATTTGGGTGAAGTCTGTGGTCTTGCCTGTCCTGGAAACAAAGGGGACTGAACCACCTTGGGAAAAAAAGGTATGACAATAAACAATTGCTCCTTTCAAAATGTATTAAACTATCCTAATAAAACACTTAACAGGTTACTGAAAAAAATACTCTTAACCATTTGAATAAAACAGAAACTCCAACATTAAACAACTACTAACTTGGAGAAGATGCCAATCCTGCAGAGCTTGGTTCTGGAAATAGGAAGGGTGGAGGAAGAGGTAGACGAACACCTAAGTACTGCAGGTCAATGACCAGAGTGGGATCCAGTAAACTCATCTTCAGCCCAACTTCAAACAACACAGATGACAGATAAGCGATCGTCAAGCATAGACTATGCATCATAATAAAGCATTCTACCATCATAAGATTAAACATCACATGATCACTGTCATGAAAAGCACAGTGGGACATGAGTCACATGCTAGTGTGCAAGGAAATTATTGTCAATAAAAAGTATATACGCTGTCATTAACAGCCATTTATTTTAGTGTTACCTTCTTGCAACACGGGATGAATGACCTGCCGATGCCTCATAACCTTTAGATCACCCAAAATAACCTTCTCGAAAGCTGCTATTCTTTCCTCTGTGGTTTCTAGTCCTCCAACTGAAAGAGAAATAGTTTAACTGCTTTAACAGGCGTCACGTAACAGCAGCTTGAGACCATGATCAATCAAATTGGTTATTTTCTGTACCATTCTCTGTCGCCTCTGGGGTTTTCTGAGGTTGCGCAGTCGTCGTCTCACAAAGTGCAGGCTCTCCCAGGTGGACTTCAAGTGCTTCCTGTAAATTACAACACTTTACTTAAATATGACACTTTACTTAAAACCGATGGATATAGCTAATGCTTTGTTACTTGTTATGAGCCCTTATGATGTCTTATTGCACAGCTTATAATATGCTGTATTATTTTCATGCTGCAATTTTTTGGATAAACAGTAGGCTGTTGAAAACATATGAATAGGGATAAAACATTTTATTCGCTTTACAAGAAACATAACCAAAATAACGATTTCCATGTTAAAGATCTCCCTCCCCCTTAAACAAGAACCGAGGAAACACAGGTGGCGTGGCACACCATTAAATAATGGTAATAATTTACTTGAAGGGGGTATACATAACGCATTCAGAACACCTTTCACATAACAGTCTAGCAAAGGGTTAACAGCTAGTGACTGTTTGCATTGAGCCTTGTGCATCTTCTCTCTTGATCTCTCAATTTGGCAGGATGCCACTGGGTAAACAGCCCTTGGAATTATCTTATTGAATTATGAACTTTTCTTTGACAATATCCATGATAAGGTGGATCTGAAGTAAACAGAGTGCCTGGCCTAGAGCCAGTTCTGGCCAGGAGCACCCATTGTAAATGTCATGTTAGGCCTCTACACTGTGTTCTCTGCCAAGATAAGCCAAAAACATGTGCTCTTAGGGTAACATGTATACATGTGTTACGAAGGTTCTTGTGAATGATCTGTAACACTCATAAAAGGTGTTATGAATGCAAGTAAAGTGTTACCAAATAACTGACATACAAAAATACATTTTACTATTTACGCCGTACCTTGGAAGTGAAAGAGACAAACAGCTGCTCCTCAACTTCCTCCAGGTTGGGCTGCATGGTGACATCTGTGGGTCCGCCAATCACTGGGAGTGAATCACCCTTGGCAGATTTCACTCCTTTCCTAGATCTCTTCTTAGATCTCCGGGGTTTATTTCTCTTTGATGGCTGACTAGAACCAACCGGTAGAGAATAACTAACTGGTACGCTAGGGGTACTTAAACTTGGGACAGGAGGACATGGGACAGGAGCTGCCTCACTGCTTGGGAAGTCTTCAGTTATCTCAAGCTCATCGGCGATGGAGAAAAAGTTAGTGAGGTCAGCCAGTGATGGGGTTGGTGACAATGGGTCTGGACCTAACGATGAAAAGGGTGACAACTGGAATGGGAGTGGAGACGGTGTAGAAGGGCGTGTTAATGGTTCATAATTGACTTGGAATGATGAGGCAGTGTCCGAGGGAGGTGGGGATATTGCAGTGTCCAGAGCAAGTGAGCCAAGGTGAGAGGTAGAGGAAAATGAGTTTGCCTCAAAGGGTAATGGGTTAAGGTGAGCGGAAGGCAACAATGGGATAAAGTGTATTGTTAAAAAAGGATCAGGGGCAGGTAGGCCTAAAAGTGACCCATGTGATGAAAATTCAGAGGAGAGAACAAAAGGGTTAGGGGCCGGTAATCGTTCAAGGGCCGGGAATGAGGAGGCAGGTACAGGTAAGGAAGGGGCGGCGGTTTCCGGTTTCAATGTAACAGGGGAAGTTAAAGGGGGTTCAAGATCTAGTAATAATGCAGGTGATGATGGCTCAAAGCCACCTCGCAAAGGGCCAGGGGATGGTAACGAGGGGGTTGACTCAGGTTCCAAGGTGGCAAGACTAGGTGTTGATGACAGTGCAGAAGCAGTTGAGGGAGGGTCAGAGGTAAGTGATGATAGATCAGCCGCTAGGTTTAATGTGACCGGTACAGGGGGTGGCAGTTCTTCGGCTGGGGATGACAAGGAAGGGGCTGGTACGAATGGGTCAGGGAATGGTGATGATGACAAGACAGTTGCTGGAAAACAAGGGGTGGGGGATGATAGTGCAATGGATAAGGTAGGCTCAGGGACAAGAACCGACTGATCAGCGGTTGGTAAAACTGGATTAGGTTCTGGTAACAATGCATCTGTGGCAGGAACCAAAAAATATGTGTTTGGGACTGAAATATCGGTAGGTAGACCAGCATAGTCTGTGGTTGGCCCAGTGGGGACAATGACTGGAACAATGCGATCTATAGCTGGATCAGCAGGACCACTGGCAGGAACTACAGCATATCCAGTAGAATCCATGGCTGGACTAGTAGAATCTATGGCTGGACCAGTAGATTCCAGGGCTGGACCAGTTGAGTCCATGGAAGGGCCAGTTGGATCGGTGGCTGGAATAACAGGATCGGTAGCTGGAATAACAGGATCGGTAGCTGGAATAACAGGATCGGTGGCTGGAATAACAGGATCGGTGGCTGGAATAACAGGATCGGTGGCTGGAATAACAGGATCGGTGGCTGGAATAACAGGATCGGTGGTTGGAACGGCAGAAGATGGGGATGAAGAAGGCGGCAATACCGGAGGTTTTGGTTTGGTCCTAACAGGTCTGGATTTCGACTTCAACTGTTGAAGGTAGAGTGCAAGAAGGGGCAAAGGCACAGGTTCAGGTCGTTTGTGTGGTTTAGCCTTCCCCTGCAGCTGTTCATCAAAACCTGTCCTTTTTGCTTCAGAGCTCACTGAGGAGCTCTGGGAAGCCTTTTGACTGTTTTCAACTTCATCTGCTGAATGGTCATTGACTGACATAGGGGTCTTGACCGGCTCCTGGGACTGAGATGAATTGAGGAGGTCCTTGTCACTGTCAATCGTATTCCTATTGTGCTGGGCTCCCACATTTTCAATAGTCTTCCCGGACAAGGCTTCAGGTTCAGAAATCTGGGGGAAATTGTCATTCACAGATACTTCCACAACTTTGCCTTTGGCAACGATGCCCTTAGTGTTCGTTTGCACAACACTGCAAGTTGTATTGGTTATCTCCACATTGCACCTTCTTATTTTCAGATGACACTCCCGAATCAGCTCAGGGAAGTTACTTTGGGGAGGACCTGTTGTACTGCTCAGAATAGAAAGGTCAAAGATTAGAAGTGTATTTTAAAGTAAGAAGCAAAAGTGCTAACATGTAGCTTACTGAACTTGAGAACTTACCAAGAATGATGTTCAGTGGACTCTGTGTTTCCGACTGACTTTTCACTGCATGCAACTGTAGCAGTTTCAACTTGAGAGTTGCGTTTTCTACGCAAAGACTTTGGGGTATTTTTCACAGAATTGAACACCTTGGGAGATATGGTTTCATCTTTCATCAAATTGGAGGGACTTGATTTCTTGCAGGAGCTGGGTTTATCAGCGTTGACTCCTGACTTGTCACTGTCTGCAAATGTAACATTTTGAGCATCTGAGCTCAGGAGTCCTTGATCTACTGCTGAAGTGTCTTTAGAGTTGCATTTTGAGATCAAAGACCTCAAACTACTTCTAAGAGGGTTGAATTCCAGAGATGTGGTTTCTGCTTTTTTCAACTCATTGGAGGGTCTTGTTCTCAGCTTTGGAGTGCAGGAGCTTGGTGCATTAGCGTTGACCCCAGACTTGTAACTGTCTGCAGGTGTAACATTTTGAGCATCTGCACGGAGGACTCTTTGATCTACTGCTGATGTGCCTTTAGAGTTGTGTTTTGCCATCAAAGACTTCAGGTTATTCAGGCTTTTCGCAGACTTGCGCTCATTGGGAGAGTGGGCTGAGTCTTTCTTCATCTCATTGGAGGGACTTGATTTCAGCCTGGAGCTGGGTCCATCAGTTTTGACCTCAGTTTTGTCACCATCTGCAAGGGAAACATTTTGAGCCTCAGGGCTCAGGAGTCCTTTATCTACTGTTGAAGTGTCTTTAGAGCTGCGTTTTGCCGCCATCAAAGATTTCAGGCCATTCAAGCCTTTCAAAGGCTTGAGTTCATTGGGAGATCTGGTTTCATCCTTCTTTGACTCATTGGAGGGACTCGTTTTCAGCTTTAGAGCCCAGGAGTTGGGTCCACTTGCAAAAGGGTTGAAATCTGCTTTAAACTGAGACATGCGTACGTTCTGGTAGGCTGTTACAGCAAAGAACTCAGTCTGGGGAAAGGTGAAGGTTATCACGTCAGGCCCATTGAGCTGAATATCCTCTGTAGCCGTTTCAGCTGAGACCAAATGCAGGTGTGGTAAGTAGCGGTGCATTGGGTGCAAAATTACATTGCCCTCCTGGTCCATGGTGTTGTCAGTGAGCTTAAGCTTGTAGAATGACACTGGGTTCTGCATCCATTGGTGACCAGAAGATGGAGAGTCTGGGTGGATGAAAACCCGTCTCAGCACATGGGCCTCTGCCTTTCCACTCATTTGCCAGTCTTGCCCAGTCCACTTGTAACGTTTGTTGTCCACAGGGTTGATATCCATGAGCAGAGTGTACTTCTGGAAGGGCTCCAAACCAGAGATGCGAAAGCGGCAATAAGGGAACATCCTCCGGCCTTGTTTGGTTATTATCATTTCGGTTTTGCATTTGAAGAACTCATTCCACATGTTGTTATTGTCCAAAATCACCTTGATACCGCTGTAGGTGCTCTCTGGTGGTAAATTCTCTGATTGGTTATTAGACCTGGCAGCAGAGTTCAATGTAGAAGCCATTTGACCAGTACCCATTACAGAACCTGGAGTGGATGTTGCTGGAATGTTTGCTTCCTCATTGGCTACAACTGCACTTGCTTGCCCTGTGTTTAGGGCACCAAAGCGGTCAGGGGGAGAAGCAGCCGAGGGCAGTGCCATGGGGGCAGCAGCCCCCTCCTCATGAAGAACCATTATTCTCTTCTTCTTGTTGGCAGCCATGAACTTGTCACAGTCCTTTTCGAGGGCAGAACGCCCTCTTACATTTGTCCTTCCATGTCTTCATTCAACATCCTAAAAACAACAAAAAGAAAGCGATATTTAAAATATATACAGTCCCTTGCAAAAGTATTCATTCCCCTTGGCGTTTTTTCTATTTTGTTGCATTACAACAAAAATATTTTGCATCTTCAAAGTGGTAGGCATGTTGTGTAAATCAAATGATACAAACCCCAAAAAAATCCATTTTAATTCCAGGTTGTAAGGCAACAAAATAGGAAAAATGCCAAGGGGGTGAATACTTTCGCAAGCCACTCTATTTAAAATATACTTCATATTTTAAATATATATTTTTACAATATTTTAAAGATATGATCATGAATATCTGACATCAAAAGAGGTCACAAAAGAGGAAACAACTTGAGTTAGCAAGCTAATACCAACTCTCTAGCTAGCCAAATCACCTCACGTTGACAGATCTCTACAGTATTCTGGCTAACTAGCAAGTGAACTAAACAGATGTTAAGCTTCCAGGAGGAAATATAACATTCTTCAGGTCAGAACGGAAGATCATGACCGGCCCCTTAACTGCGTGAAGCTATTTAGATCAATTATTAGAACAGCAAAAAACATTTACAAAACATTGACAAACAACCTTATGGAGCACAACACCTTGAAAATATGTATTTTTGGTTGAAAATATTTATTTCAACCAATTTTGCTCACTGGGAATGCACTCTTTTGCATGCAATTCTCAGTACATTTGCTTACTTTGTAAATATGATTAAATTCATTACGAATACTAGGCTAAATTACTATACAAAACAGTATGAAAATGCATGAGTCATAGCTAGGATATTCGGTCATTACGCAATTAGAAAGGAAAATGAATCAAAATGTATCAATAGATAATGAGCAATTGGCAATAAAGTTGAACCCAAAAAAATTAAGGACATCACAAAGAACTGTAAATCAGTCTTGCAATTTAATAATTGATAACACATGCCTTTTTTGTCATTTAGCAGACACTCTTATCCAGAGCGACTTACATTTAGTGAGTGCATAAATGTTTCATACATTTGATTAAACCCCCCAGTTTACTACTAATAGCTAAGGAAATTGATTGGAGATAGCCTAGCCAGCAGATTCCGATTTACACTGAGCTGCACTGGGGTCGGAATGCAATCATGGTTACATTAAGACACTGTGGAGCCGGTGCAAGATATGGGTTGGAAAACGTACCTCAATGCAGGGATGGGATATGCCACTGTACTCCAAATTGGACCTTTATCTACACTGATACATCGAGAAGATTGAAATAGTGCTAGTTTTCCCAGAAAACTGCCTTTAGCTAGCATGAGGACAAAAAGGGCAGTTTTCAGGAAACTAGCAGTATTTCAATCTTCTCGATGTATCACTGTGGATAAAGGTAAAATTTGGAGTACAGTGCCATATCCCATCCCTGCATTGAGATACGTTTTCCGACCCATATCTCACGCCGGCTCCACTGTGTCTTAATGTAACCATAACTAGCGTCCTAAATAGTAGGCCGTTTGAGTACGAAAAAAATTAAATGTGACATTTTGAAAATGTAGTATGCTTTAAATGCCAGGATGTCACACTCATTTCGGCTTCTCATGTAGTATGAATGAATTTGAAACTTTTCGGGAATTTCACACCCAGAATGTATTCAAACCGGATAAAAGGAGGGCTTTGAGATTTGATAGTTCTTTGAAAGTAAACAAAAAACGAATTGACAATGGCAAAGAAGATGAGCAATGAGTCTCCTGCAGTGTTCAAATGTAAGTCGGTTTTTTTGGTCCTTAAAATGATCACAGCTATTTAATCGTACATCTCTGAAAACAGAGTTATTTGCAGCCTGCCATGCCTTTACTTTAGCTAAATACTGTAGCTAACGTTACCTAAGTGCTTTAGGAGGACTTGAAGTTACCTGGATACCCGATAAGCTTGCTGTTGTTGAGCGACAACTTCATATTTAAACTAGCTAGCCAGTTATCTATGCGAAGCCGTAGCAAAGTATTAGGCTATAGCCATTTCCTACTTTTTACTAAACATAAATAGTATGCGACGATGAGTAAATACTATGCAGTTTAAGGGTGTGTTCGTAAATTCACTCTGGAGTGCCAGAGTCCGCTCCGGGCGTTCGTAAATTCAGAGCGTTGTCAGATTGAGTGTTTCACTCTCGGAGCGTTTAAAGTGCACAATCGACTCTCTGGCCGAGGGTTGAACCGAGCGTTCTGAGCTCACAACGGCAGTCAAGCTAACTGGCTAAAGTTGGCTAGCTTGCTAGTTACTTCCAGACACAAATGAGAGAACACCTCACTCTAACCATTTTACTCGCCCTAGCAGAGCTAGTTAGGCTGTTTTCATGTTGTCTAGAACATTGGTGACTAACTGTGCTGCTGGCAACAATTGAATTACTTTTTTTGTCAACATTTACTGACACCGGTCATATTCAACGAGCGTTTTGAGCGTTCGTAAATTAATCAGTTATTCTGCGCTCTGGCACACTCAGACGAGAGTGCTCTGAAATCAGAGTAGATATCCAGAGTGAATTTACGAACGCACCCTAAGTATGTAGTACACTAGTACGGGTGTTCGGACACAGCCCACGATTGCATTCCGACCCCAGAGCAACTCAGTGTAAACAAGCGTACCTACAGGGTCAGAATCTGCTGCTAGGCCTTACCATAGGCCTATTGAAGATAATGTATGCATCCTCTCAAATGGCCTGAAGATTCTCTAAGCGAAAATCATATTACTCACATGAAATTTGATGTTGACATCACACAATGTTTTGATCTAAAATGGACACGCTTTGGCAAACATGTCGCAGACACAGTAATTACTTTAATAATAGTTTATATAGGTCAAGTTTAATTATTAAAATAGCTACCTAGTGTAGGCTACTTGAACCTTCTAACATAAGCGTTCAATAGTATTTTTAAAGATATGTACTGTTAGTACTGACACTAACCTTGTCCATTTCCAAAACACATCAACAATATATATCATTAAATCAAAGACCTAAAAGCGGCGGCCATTTTGCATTTCCACACGAGACAACACAGGTAAACAAACAAGTTGGCGGACCTACTGTATTGCGGCGGACCGTGGTAGCATACACTGTGGTTTGTTGACAACACCAAGTGGTGGCAGGAATGTAGTCAGTTATCTTTCCCAACCTAGCTACTATAAGTGGATTAAGACGATGAATCGAGATCTTTCTCTGCCAATGGCCTCGATGCCGTGCACTGCGACGACTAAAAAGGTGGCTCGGGCCTGCAAGGCCTAAGCACGCAAGCCTTGCTAACAACACACCAGCGCGTGCACAACACGATATAATTCAATTGCGTGTGATTCCCAAGTCAACTCCTCCTCAGGCTAGAAAGAGATGACTTGGAGCTTGCAAATTCATCTCGGTCTTTCTCGGCTGGATCGTGTTTTACTAAACACCTGCATTACCTCATGCACTTTTGAACAGATCAAAATATGCTATGGTAGTCGTCGATTCTTTGTATAATCCTCTAATTATTTTCCTCAGTTAAACTCGCATCTCCCAGCTGGAGGAAACATGCGTGCTGTAGAATAACGTCACAGCCCCGCGGAGGCACGTTCACGTCCTACTGCGCAGACTCAGCGCCATTGTGTCACATGATTCAAAACTGAGGTAGAAAATGCATGCGGTGGTGGTACCGAATGGAACGCCGCCATGGGGAGGTTTGAAACTCTCCGCTTTTTGGTAGGGGTCCTTCAACAAAGAGGAAGGTTGGGGTAGAAAATATGATTCAAGGTATTTGAGTTAAACATGTCGATATGTTGAGCGCATGAACAGTTGTAGCTTTGTAATGACGGACCAAGCTCATGGGCATGTTGGTTCGGGGGAAGCCACACGTGCTAGCCAATCAGCTCTAACCAGTTTGAAACGTTCAAACCTCGAATTTATCTGCAACCTTGTATTTCTGCTCAGTGTTTTGGCAACGTTGCTTACTGTCTATGGATCTGTAGTTAGTCATATATGCGCCGACGACGCAAGACTTGGTTTGTTTACAGCAATAGCTACTAGCTACCTAGCATTGTTGAGAGGAACAGTGGGACTGGTGAATCCTTCTTGGCACGCGGTAAAGACCGCTGTCGTTATTTACCGAGCGGAATGGCATTTACAATCTTTATAGCCACTCCTGAGTCTAACGCTGATGGATGGGCCTGGGGATGTCCATTCATTTGGATGCAAACACTGACAGCCCGAGTCTGATTGATCAGGCTGTAATACACAATAAATTGGTATATACAGCCTCAAACTAATGCCTGCAAAATCGTGTAAATGTTCCATACAAGCTATAATGTTGAATAAAATAACTTTAAAAAATTACTCTACCGGTTGTCTGTGCGGTTTGTCCTTCAGCTGTTTGAAATTTTAGACAAAATATCCACCGTAAAGTATTGTTTAGCAGGTAGGTATATGGTTTGTATTAGCACCAAGGTAAAATTAGTTTTATATTAGATATTTGGTTCTCTTCAATAGCAATAGATGGGTTAGCTGACGTCACAAAAACAATGCGCATGCTTCCATGGAGCAAAAGTCCGTGAGTAGTTGTGATTCTGGATGGTGAGCAACAATGACAAACTGCTATGTGGGGAATCGTAAGTGGCTAGTTCAATTTTGTTCTTGATACCATTGTTTTGACAGAATTCATGACAATGCTAATATGGCAAATTTGCTAGCTAACCAACTGTAAAGCTATATTTGAGAGACAAGGAGTGCTCATTGTGGAAATTTGTTTTGAAACATTGGAGACTAAATATCGTTTACATGTTGTCAACATTCTAAGCCAACCCAGTATTTTTTACCCCATAGTTGTGCACACATCGATTTTGTCGCTGAACAACCAATCCGTCTATTGAACCAAGCATGCCATGACAATGGTATATTCTGAATCATGATTTCAATCTTTAAGAAAAGGGTGGATTGTTCCCCATCCTCTCCCCTGATTTAGAATATACAATTTTCATTGTCATGGCATGCTTGGTTTAATAGGTATTGACAAGAGAACAGAATATCCTATATGAAACTAATTTTATCTGCTCCAGAGTGGCGCAGTGGTCTAAGGCACTGCATCTCAGTGCTTGAGGCGTCACTACAGACGGTTCGATTCCAGGCTTTATCACAACCGGACGTGATTGGGAGTCTCATAGGGCGGCGCACAATTGGCCCAGCGTCGTCCGGGTTTGGCCGGTGTAGGCCATCATTGTAAATAAGAATTTGTTCTTAACTGACTTGCCTAGTTAAATAAAGGTAAAATAAATAAAATACCTACCAGCTCTCTAAAAGGTCGGTAAACAATACTTTCCTGTGGATATTTTGTCTCAATAGAGAAGCTGAAGGACAAATCGCACATACAACCGGTACAGTAAGTTAAAATGTAGTATTACTAACCTCCCGAGTGGCACAGTGGTCTAAGGCACTGCATCGCAGTGCTAGCTGTGCCACTAGAGATCCTGGTTCGAATCCAGGCTCTGCTGTAGCCGGCCGCAACCGGGAGACCAATGGGGCGGCGCACAATTGGCCCAGCATCGTCCAGGGTAGGGGAGGGAATGGCCGGCAGGGAGGTAGCTCAGTTGGTAGAGCATGGCGTTTGCAACGCCAGGGTTGTGGGTTCGATTCCCACGGGGGGCCAGTATGAAAATAAAAAAGAATAATGTATGCACTAACTGTAAGTCGCTCTGGATAAGAGCGTCTGCTAAATGATGTAAAATGTAAAAAAAAAAATACTCAATTCTGGCTTGTAAGGAACATTTACACAATAATGCAGGCATTTTTTATTATTTTGCATGCATTAGTTTCAGGCTGTATATACCAATTAATTGTGTATTACAGCCTGATTAATCAGACTGACAGCACGCAAGATCAACAACAGTGGTGTTGAAATTACCTTTGAAATTGGGAGAAGACAAACAAATCTCAGTATCTGACAATTTACAATAAAATAACTTTCTTGACCTTCATTTATCCAGATCAGATGGGGCACAAATTAGACTGCACATGGGTTTCGTTACATGTTCGCCCTAAAGGTGCAAAGAAAAATATACCATACGTGATGAAACAACCAATACTTTATTTACTTACACTTCAGGTGAGAATTACATTGTAGCTTGATGCACAAATCTAAACCAACTATACACATGCTGGTAAGGATGGACTGGACAGAGAGAATCAAAGCACCAGCTTCTTAAGTCTGTTTTTAATGATCTAGGTTGTATCTCTGAAAATAATTTTATACAATATACAAAAAATAACATTTAAAATATATTAAAACATCATGTCCCTTGATATCCCATACATGGAATGCTTCAAAAAGCTAAATCAAGGGTGTGTGTAAGCACTCTGAACATCAGTGAACGACAGGCTCACATTTGATCAGGCTAATGTCTTAACACATATCCATATTCACTCTGGTATATATATTTTTTGAATACATACACACTGTTCTGCATATATTCCTGTTTCATAAATTCTCAATGGTGTACTTCAAAAGAACTCAGTCACAATGTTAGGGGATTATTACAGTGGTGGTCCTGTGTAATGTTATTCTAAGGTTAAATGAGAATACAGATTAAGAACATGTAGCACACTTTTGGACAGGAGGTGCTTATCATAGTTAAGGGTGTAAGGGAATACGTTCGCAAAGCAGCAAATACCAATGTTCAATACCTATCACCTACAGTACACACTAAGGACGTAGGCAGCATTTTACTTTAAATTCAGTCCCTAAACTTTAAAAGGTGCGTATCTAAATACTATTTAATGCCTCGGTCAGTGAGTAGTGAATTTTCAGTTGAAAAGTTAACTGTATATCAGTCAAATGTATCATTGACAATATCAGTCGTGTTACTGTTGTGATTTGTTCAGTGTAAACGTAAGGCTGATTGTGTGTGTTGTGAAGTCCTTCGTTTAAAGTACAAAAAGACACTGTGAATGAATGGCAATAAAATGGGTAGAAAAGTTCAGTGAGATATGCACTTCAATCCAAGTTTTCTCCATTGAGTAATGCTGGTAAGCAGCTGTTGTTTTCAGAAACTTCACTGGAGGGCAGTAATGAGTGACCAACCCTCCACAACCTACTGGTCAGTCTGTGAAATCTGTAGGGCAGGGAAGGCGGCATGTTGTTCAAAATATAAATCACACATTAATGATCGCGTCTTCATATTCCTCATCCCTGACTTCTTGCTGCAAGGTATCTATTGAGTCCCCCTGCCTCCCACCCTCCTCTTCAGTACAGTTGCAGTTAGGGCCAATGATGTAGCGGTAGTCTCCACCGATAGCAAGAGCTGCCCCAGAAGACACCATGAGCCAGTCTTTCTCATCCTCCTCCATTCCCACACACTGCCAGGGCATTGCTGACCACGAGGGGTCCTCCCCTGAGCCAAGTGCCCCTGGCTCCCCCTTGTCACTCTCCAGGTTAACGTAAAGAAGGGCCTCCTTCATAAAACCAGGCCCTGGGTACAGCCCCTCCAGCTGGTCAATCAGGTGCTGGAAACTGGGGCGGCACTTGGGAACAGGGCTCCAGCAGCTATGCATGATCTCATAACTGGAAAAATATTCAAACTATCAGGTCATTATTGTGTTCTCAATGAGGTACCTAGTTAAATACAGTAAAACATATAAACTCATGATTTATATTTTTCTGGCACCAATGATAATTTCATTGTTTAAGTCATTTGAAAAGTATAACAGAACCCATCACGATTTGTCAATGGCTGAGTCTTTTCTATCAGATCCAGTGGATCACTCACATGTCGTCTTGGCAGTCAGGTGGCTGTTTGAGCCTCTCTCCCTTGATGAGGTACTCGTAGATTTCAGAGTTCTCCACCCCGGGGTAGGGGGTCTGTCCCCGTGCCATGATCTCCCACATGGTGACTCCAAACGCCCACTGGTGGGAAACAGTCAGTTAACTTCTGGGGGCGCTAAAGGCAAAGATAAGGAATTGACAGTTCCGAAAACAACATCTCATCAATGAAACAGAATCAGTCAGTGAACATCTGGGGCCACTACATGGTTTTAAAAAATTCAATTGACTGGTCTGAAAACAAAATCAGCATTTTATCTATGATGCATTAAGTTACATTACAAAACAAATGTAATCCTTTCCACAAAGCTGATTTGAAGAGGGATCCCAACTCAAATATTACTGTCCTACAGTGTCACTCTAATTTTTAAAGCAAAGGTATGAACACTGAGGGTGCGTCTGGTTGTATGTAACATACCACATCACTCTGAGTAGTGTAGACATTGTCAGCAAGACTCTCCAGTGCTATCCACTTGACAGGCAGCTTTGAGACAGATCCTTGTCTGTAGTAGTCACCACTGTAGATTTTCTTTGAAAGGCCAAAGTCTGCCACACAGACTGTCAAGTTTTCACTCAGCCTATGAATAAAGGAGTGGAGATGGTCACAATGTAACCCTGACGCAGAACCAAGTTCTAGTAAATTCAGTGTGTAAACTATATTCGAGGGAGTTCCAGTTAATAAATAGAGTAAAATGACAGGCTGAGTCTTAAAATTGCGCCCCATTCCCTATTTCAAGGTTCGTAGGTCATAAATTCTGGAAAAGTCATGATATTTAAAAAAGATAATAATAATAAATAAAACAAATCCAGCCCTGGAAAGGTTTTGGAAAATGATCAAATCCTAAAAGTTTTGGAAAATTAATTTTTAAATTTTTGTTAATGTCATTTATTTAGGAATAGTTTCTACATATATGATCAAATAAAAATCAACATATCAGCCAGGATCGGAATGACACTTTAGCCAAATATTTTTTATAACTAACCTAAGATAGACCACAGCATGTCGTTTCCAATGGGAGCAAATTAATCATAGTGGGCAGAACAAGCAAGGAGGTGGGCAGAGCACTGAGCTAGTGAGATCCTATTCGTACATTCTAGCATTTATTTGAACATTCCGGTAGGGAACACCTACTCTGAAGTGCGCGTGTGCAATAACTCAATTCGCCCTTGCACTCCTTCTAAACAACAAATGTTTTTGAAACTTTGGCTAAGGGTACAGTCTACAAAACGCAGTCCACTCTGTTACAGGTTTTGGAAACAGAAAACTCTATGGAGATCAAATGTTTCATCAATGAGAAAATGTGCTGAATGTCGGACAAAATCCATCTTCTCCCACTTGCCGGCCACTGTGCTTCCTCTCATCAACATATTTGGTAGTTAGTGGAAATGCCCACCGGATTATTCACATTTATACATTTGGTGAAATATCTGGCTCATTGTTCTGTGCTTTAGTGTGTCTGTTTGATCACATCACCTGCATGTACAGTGCCTTCGGAAAGTATTCAGACCACATTACTTTTTCCACATTTTGTTACTTTATTAAATTGTTTTTTTATCCTCATAAATCTACACAAAATACCCCATAATGACAAAGCAGATATAGGTTTTTAGAAATGTTTGCTAATTTATTAAAAATAAACTGAAAAATCACATTTACGTAGGTATTCAGACCCTTTACTCAGTACTTTGTTGAAACACCTTTGGCAGCGATTACTGCATCGAACCTTCTTGGGTATGATGCTACAAGCTTTGCACATTTGGGGAGTTTCTCAAATTATTCTCTGCAGATCCTCTCAAGCTGTCAGGTTGGATAGAGAGTGTTGCTGCACAGCTATTTTCAGGTCTCTCCAGAGATGTTAGAGGCTCTGGCTGGGCCACTCAAGGACATTCAGAGACTTGTCCCGAAGCCACTCCTGCGTTGTTTTGGCTGTGTGCTTAGGGTCGTTGTCCTGTTGGAAGTTGAACCAGTCTGAGGTCCTGAGCGCTCTGGAGCACGTTTTCATCAAGGATCTCTCTGTACTTTGCTCCGTTCATCTTTGCCTCGATCCTGACTAGTCTCCCAGTCCCTGCCGTTGAAAAACATCCCCACAGCATGACGCTGTCACCACATGCTTCACCATAGGGATGGTGCCAGGTTTCCTCCAGACGTGATGCTTGGCATTCAGGCCAAAAAGTTCAACCTTTGTTTCATCAGTCCAGACAAACTTGTTTCTCATGGTCTGAGAGTCTTTAGGTGCCTTTTGGCAAACTCCAAGCGGGCTGTCGTGTGCCTTTTACTGAGGAGTGGCTTCCATCTGGCCACTCTACCATAAAGGCCTGATTGGTGGAGTGCTGTAGAGATGGTTGTCCTTCTGGAAGGTTCTCCCATCTCCACAGAGGAACTCTAGAGCTCTGTCAGAGTGACCCTCAGGTTCTTGGTCACTTCCCTGACCAAGGCCCTTCTCCCCCAATTGCTCAGTTTGGCTGGGCGGCCAGCTCTAGATGAGTCTTGGTGGTTCCAAACTTCTTCCATTTAAGAATGATGGAGGCCACTGTGTCTTTGGGGACCTTCAATGCTGCAGAAATGTTTTGGTACCCTTCCCCAGATCTGTGCCTCGACACAATCCTGTCTCAGAGCTCTACGGACAATTCCTTCGACCTCATGGCTTGGTTTTTGCTCTGACATACACTGTCAACTCTGGGACCTTATATAGACAGGTGCCTTTCCAAATCATGTCCAATCAATTGAATTTACCACAGGTGGACTCCAATCAAGTTGTAGAAACATCTCAAGGATGATGAATGGAAACAGGATGCACCTGAGCTCAATTTGGAGTCCCATAGCAAAGGGTCTGAATACTTACGTAAATAAGGTATGTTTTTTTATTTTTTATAAATTAGCCAAAAATTCTAAAAGCCTGTTTTCGCTTTGTCATTATGGGGTATTGTGTGTAGATTGATGATTATTTATTATTAATTTAATCCATTTTAGATTAAGTCTAACTTACATTTTACATTTACATTTTAGTCATTTAGCAGACGCTCTTATCCAGAGCGACTTACAGTTAGTGAGTGCATACATTTTCATACTTAACAAAATTAGGAAAAAGTCAAGGGGTCTTAATACTTTTAGAAGATGCTGTATATATATATTTTTAAAGGACCTCAGCATTGGGGGGGATGTTCCCAAATGCTGGAAGGGAGGCCCCCGAGTGAAATAGTCTGGGAACCCCTGCTCTAGTTAACTGTTGAGCTATTATTAGCATGTAATCATATTTTCGTCATGTCCCCAAAAACTTTCTGACGACACTCTAACAATTTTTGAAAAATGAAAAGAACAATTCACTTCGTCATTGTATTAGTTTGGATTTTGGTTAAATTGTAATGAATCGAATCATGTGAATCTAAATAACAATTTGTGAATCGCAAACAGGTGAGTAAACACTAAGGTAGCTAAGATAAATGACAATACTAGAACATTTGTGGGCTTGCTTCAGCTGAATAAAAAGATTTGTAGCCTACCACAGCCACTTGATCTTTGATAGATTGAATGAGCAAATTATTTCAAAGGGCATAAGACGTATTTGGTTGTAATGTTTTATATCAAGGGTGGTCAACCATCCTCCAGGAGAGCTAATGGGTGTACAGGCTTTTGTTCCAGCCCCCCCTCCCCCCTCTAACAAACCACATTTTAGAGATTAGCTACTCAACCAGACCTTGATAAACTGGTTCTGATGTGTTTGAGCAGGGCTGGATCAAAAGCCTTCACCCCGTAGCTCTCCAGACTAGGGTTGACCATGCGTTTTATACAGTTGCCTAACTGGTATTCTACTTTGTGGGGGTTAAGTGCCTTGCACAACGACAACAGATGGTACATGGGATCAGAGAGCAGCCTCCCAGTGTTGATACCACATTATGCATACTTTTTTATACGTACATAGAGACGCCGCCAATGGTTGGTAATGGAAATTTGGTTAAACGTCATGGAAAAGTTATGATATTCCATCTCTCAAAATGTGTATGAACCCTGCTATTTAGTGCACTAGTTTTGACCAGGGCCTATAGGGCTCTGATCAAAAGTAGTGCCCTTTATAGGGAATAGGGTGCCATTTGAGATGAAGCCACTGTCTACTCTGCTGGTAATTGACTCACATGCAGTTGCGTGCAGCCAGATCCCTGTGTATGATGCTTTTTTTGCTCAGGTACTCCATTCCACGAGCAATGTCCAACATAAACTGTATGAGCATCTGCAGTGACACTGTCTGTGTGAGGGAGAGACCGCAACATTACTTTGTTAAAACATGATTTGAAGGTATGCATCAATTAGGACAATACTATTATTATTAGTATCAATATACACTCAGTGGCCAGTTTTAGGTACACCAACCCTGTTCACGAAAATGGTTCACTCCTACAGACAGTGGGTCATGTGGCCGTGACTTGCTATATAAAGCAGGCAGACAGGCATTCAGTTACCTTTCGATTGAACGTTAGAATGGGCAAAACAAGTGACCTAAGCGTGATATGATCGTCGGTGCCAGGTGTGCCGGTTCCAGTATCTCAGAAACGGCCGGCTTCCTGGGCTTTCCATACATGACAGTGTCTAGGGTTTATCGAGAATGGTGCAAGAGAAAATAAACATCCCGTCAGCGGCAGTCCTGTGAGCGAAAACAGCTCGTTAATGAGAGAGGTCGAAGGAGAATGGCAAGAATCGTGCAAGCTAACAGGCGGGCCACAAACAGGCAAATAACGGCGCTGTACAACAGTGGTGTGCAGAACGGCATCTTGGAACGCACAACTCGTCGATCCTTGTCACGGATGGGCTATTGCAGCAGACTACCACACCGGGTTCCACTCCTATCAGCTAAAAACAAGAAGCAGCAGCTCCAGTGGGAAGGCAATCACCAACACTGGACAATTGAGGAGTGGAAAAATATCGCCTGATCTGATGAATCTCGGTTCCTGAGTCAGGATTTGGCGTAAGCAGCATGAGTCCATGGCCTCATCCTGCCTGCTGTCAACGGTACAGGCTGGTGGTGTAATGGTGTGGGGAATGTTTTCCTGGCACACGTTAGGTCCCTTGATACCAATTGAGCAACGTTTCTATGCCCTGAAGAATTCAGGCTGTTCTGGAGGCAAAGGGGGTCCGACCCAGTACTAGATGGGTATACCTATTAAACTGGCCACTGAGTGTGTATAAAATGTATAGGTGACACTCACAAAGGGCTCGTCTCCAAGGCGGGACATGAGCAGAAAGGTGTGAAGATCCCCGTGCTTCATGAAGGGAAGGATAACCATAGGGATGGGCAACCGTTGCTGAAGACGTCTGTGCAAACTCACTCCTAGAGAACCAAAAGATATTCAATCAACAACTCAGCAGAACAAGTCAGTCGAAGCCATGGCCGGCTCCAGACATAAGTGGTCGCTTAAGGCCCCAGGCTGCTAGGGGGCCCCCAACCTAAACCCCAACCCCCCTTTTAATTTTTTAGGAACTCACTTTTGAGAGTAAGAATAGTAGAATACACCAGGTGCCATTTCAAAATGTGGTTGTGCGTCAGCAGTTTCTCTTGTTATGTCAGTTACTGACAGTCACTCAATTAGCCATGTCAGCTAACTATTTTTTATTAGTAGTCTAGCCAGCTATCTAAACTTGTAATAATCATGGCCGAATACTGACCGGGCACACATGGCACTCGCCCAGGGGCCCTGACGTCTAGGTGGCCCCCATTGATTTTGTGAGTCATTCTCACTCAGACATCATATTAGATATGCACCCCATGGCAAAATGAGTAGAATTGCATGAAATTCGTTATAAAATGTAAATTAAAAAAATTCTCTGCCCATTGCAAAATCTGTAGAATTGCAGTAAACTTTATTTAAACCTGCAACATTTTCTCTACACCCCATAGCAAAATGTGTAGAATTGAAGGTAATTAACTTAAAACGTAACATGTTTTTCTCTCCGCGTCAAGAGGTGGGACAAATGTTTTGCTGCGAGGTGGCCCCCCCCCCCGACCAAATCTCGCTTAGGGCCCCCAAAAGGCTAGGGCTGGCCCTGGTCGAAGTACCGTGATTGATGGACAACTCTTAAAACACTCAGTTTCCCATCCTAAATAGCCTACTTCTTGTTGTATTATATGTGGAAGCTGTTATTATTTGTAATCTGGCAATCCCTTTCTTAATTGCCCCTAAGGGTATAAATAAAGTTATATTTAATTGAAGTGAGTTGGCGGAAGTAAATGTGTCTTCACTACTACTAACCAATGAGCTGGATGACATTTGGATGGTGGAAGTCCTTCATGTAAGCAGCCTCTTTCAGGCACTGCTCAATATCACATGATGAGTTGATATCCGCTGATGTAAAAAGGACAGAAAACATAACAATTATCATAACTTCCAAGGACTTATTAGTTCACATTATACAGGTACAATTATCATGTGTATCAATGTAATATCCACTGACACACTCATAAGAGTAGGGGTGTTAACCCCGGTATCATGGCTAAATTCCCAACCTGGCCCCATTCCATCATGGCCAGCTAATCATCCCTCTCATTCATAATTGGCATATATCACTCCTCACCTCTCCACCTGATAGCTGATGTGTGGTGAGCGTTCTGACACAAAAATGCTTGCCGTGCATCACCCAGGTGGGTGCTACACATTGGTGGTGGATGAGGTGAGTTTCCACCTACTATGTAAAGCTCTTTGAGTACCTACGTTGGTAGAAAAGCGCTATATAAATCAGATCAATTATTATTATATAAAAGGCAGTAAAATGTAAAGTCTAAAGTCTCACTCACTTTTTAGCACCTTCACTGCAACCTTCTGTACAGTGCTGTCCTCCATCTTTAGGAAGGCCTCACGCACTGAGCCAAATTCCCCTAAACAGACACAGAATCATCACTGGCACGTTACTCCTGAAACAACTCAACATATTCCAAAACATAATACAGACATTATGTCTGTCTTGTTATTTAGCAATACACAGTCATGGCTCTTATCCTTCTAGACCTATCTGCTGCCTTTGATACTGTGAACCATCAGATCCTCCTCTCCGAGTTGGGCATCTCCGGCGCTGCTCACTCTTGAATTGCGTCCTACCTGACAGGTCGCTCCTACCAGGTGGCGTGGCGTGGCGAGAATCTGTCTCCGCACCACGTGTTCTCACCACTGGTGTCCCCCAGGGCTCAGTTCTAGGCCCTCTCCTATTCTCTCTATACACCAAGTCACTTGGCTCTGTCATATCCTCACATGGTCTCTCCTATCATTGCTACGCAGACGACACACAATTAATTGTGAATCGCATCTCTGCATGTCTGGCAGACATATCAGTGTGGATGTCGGATCACCACCTCAAGCTGAACCTCGGCAAGACAGAGCTGCTCTTCCTCCCGGGGAAGGACTGCCCGCTCCATGATCTCGCCATCACGGTTGACAACTCCATTGTGTCCTCCTCCCAGAGTGCAAAGAACCTTGGCGTGACCCTGGACAACACCCTGTCGTTCTCCGCTAACATCAAAGCGGTGACCCGATCCTGCAGGTTCATGCTCTACAACATTCGCAGAGTACGACCCTACCTTACACAGAAAGCGGCACAGGTCCTAATCCAGGCACTTGTCATCTCCCGTCTGGATTACTGCAACTCGCTGTTGGCTGGGCTCCCTCCCTGTGCCATTAAACCCCTACAACTTATCCAGAACGCTGCAGCCCGTCTCGTGTTCAACCTTCCCAAGTTCTCTCATGTCACCCCACTCCTCCGCACACTCCACTGGCTTCCAGTTGAAGCTCGCATCTACTACAAAACCATGGTGCTTGCCTACGGAGCTGTGAGGGGAACGGCACCTCCTTACCTTCAGGCTCTGATCAGACCCTACACCCAAACGAGGGCATTGCGTTCATCCACTTCTGGCCTGCTGGCAAATCGGGGGAGAAGGGCCTTGGTCAGGGAGATGACCAAGAACCTGATGGTCACTCTGACAGAGCTCCAGAGTTCCTCTGTGGAGATGGGAGAACATTCCAGAAGGACAACCATCTCTGCAGCACTCCACCAATCAGGCCTTTATGGTAGAGTGGCCAGACGGAAGCCACTCCTCAGTAAAAGGCACATGACAGCCCGCTTGGAGTTTGCCAAAAGCCACCTAAAGACTCTTAGACCATGAGAAACAAGATTATCTGGTCTGATGAAACCAAGATTCAACTCTTTGGCCTGAATGCCAAGCGTCACGTCTGGAGGAAACCTGGCACCATCCCTACTGTGAAGCATGGTGGTGGCAGCATCATGCTGTGGGGATGTTTTTCAGCGGCAGGGACTGGGAGACTAGTCAGGATCGAGGGAAAGATTAACAGAGCAAAGTACAGAGAGATTCTTGATGAAAATCTGCTCCAGAGCGCTCAGGACCTCAGACTGGGGCGAAGGTTCACCTTCCAAAAGGACAACGACCCTAAGCACACAGCCAAGACAATGCAGGAGTGGCTTTGGGACAAGTCTCTGAATGTCCTTGAGTGGCCCAGCCAGAGCCCAGACTTGAACCCGATCTAACATCTCTGGAGAGACCTAGAAATAGCTTTGCAGCGACGCTCCCCATCCACCCTGACAAAGTTTGAGATGATCTGCAGAAAATAATGGGAGAAACTCCCCAAATACAGGTGTGCCAAGCTTGTAGCGTCATACCCAAGAAGACTCAAGGCTGTAATTGCTGCCAAAGATGATTCAACAAATTACTGAGTAAAGGGTCTGAGTACTTATGTAAATGTCATATTTCATTTTTGTTTGAAAACAATTCTAAACGCCTGTTTCTGCTTTGTCATTATGGGGTATTGTGTGTAGATTGATGAGTAATAAAATTTAAAAAATCAATTTTAGAATACGGCTGTAACCTAACAAAAAGGAGTCTGAATACTTTCCGAAGGCACTGTAGGTAGGGATAAAGTGACTAGGCAACGGGATAGATAATAAACAGTAACAGCAGTGTATGTGATGAGTCAAAAGAGGTTAGTGCAAAAAGGGTCAATGCTGATATTCCGGGTAGCTGGTTAACAATTTAACCAACAATTTAGCAGTCTTATAGCTTGGGGGTAGAAGCTGTTCAGGGTCCTATTGGTTCCAGACTTGGTGCATCGGTACCGCTTGCCGTCCGGTAGCAGAGAGAACAGTCTATGACTTAGGTGCATCGGCCCCAGTGATGTAGTGGGCCGTACGCACTACCCTCTGTAGCGCCTTGCAGTCGGATGACAAACCATTGCCATACCAAGCGGTGATGCAGCCAGTTAAGATGCTCTCAATTGTGCAGCTGTAGAACTTTGAGGATCTGAGGGCCCATGCTGAATCTTTTCAGCCTACTGAGGGGGAAGAGGTGTTGTCGTGCCCTCTTGACGACTGTGTTGCTGTACAAAAGGCTGTGAAGTATTTGTAGTTAATCATATCAGTAATGTTAGTTCATTATGTCAGAGTTGTAGCTCCGCCCACAGATGAAGTGGAGCAGAGCATGCTGAGCGATCTCCAGCTTAGAGAAGATCAGCTCGAGAGAAGTCAAGTGAGAGTAAGTTCCAGCGATCCTTGCGTTTTCCCAACAGGTAGCTTTCATTGTGTTAGCCAAGGCCGGTGTGCGTCCTTGTTGATATGTAAGTACATATTTCATATCTTTCAGGTGTTTATGTCTGAAGATGCACTCTTACGATAATGTCATTTTTATGGTTATGCTAATTAGTAGTTTCTACTGCGAGCTAGCTATTGTGAGCTGGCTAGCTCTGGTTTGGTTGTCATATCATTTCGGACATTTAACCCTGTATTTGTAAAGGATGATGTCCCCCAGTGCATTGTTTATATGCCCTGTAATTGTTTAAGTGAATGGTGCATCATTATATGGGTATTACATTGTATTTCACTGTTTAGAGGTATTCAATTTCATTGTGCAGTTGTAGCCTTGTACTGAAGATGATGGTGCTATGCTTTGTAGTACACGTGCAGCGGCACCCCTTTGATCTCAGTTAGTGCAGTCACAGTCACGTTGAATTGCGCTGTATGGTCCTGTATAGCATTAAGTCATCATAGTCATGTTATAGCCATGCATATTGTTTATAAGAGATGTGAATTGCAGATTGTATTCTGTCATTCACTATTGTATCTTTATTTCTCTCTTTACTTGCAGACCACACACATACAGTGGGGGAAAAAAGTATTTAGTCAGCCACCAATTGTGCAAGTTCTCCCACTTAAAAAGATGAGAGAGGCCTGTAATTTTCATCATAGGTACACGTCAACTATGACAGACAAAATGAGGAAAAACAATCCAGAAAATCACATTGTAGGATTTTTAATGAATTCATTTGCAAATTATGGTGGAAAATAAGTATTTGGTCAATAACAAAAGTTTCTCAATACTTTGTTATATACCCTTTGTTGGCAAGTTTTCTGTAAGTCTTCACAAGGTTTTCACACACTGTTGCTGGTATTTTGGCCCATTCCTCAATGCAGATCTCCTCTAGAGCAGTGATGTTTTTGGGCTGTCGCTGGGCAACACAGACTTTCAACTCCCTCCAAAGATTTTCTATGGGGTAGGAGATCTGGAGACTGGCTAGGCCACTCCAGGACCTTGAAATGCTTCTTACGAAGCCACTCCTTCGTTGCCCGGGCGGTGTGTTTGGGATCATTGTCATGCTGAAAGACCCAGCCACGTTTCATCTTCAATGCCCTTGCTGATGGAAGGAGGTTTTCACTCAAAATCTCACGATACATGGCCCCATTCATTCTTTCCTTTACACGGATCAGTCGTCCTGGTCCCTTTGCAGAAAAACAGCCCCAAAGCATGATGTTTCCACCCCCATGCTTCACAGTAGGTATGGTGTTCTTTGGATGCAACTCAGCATTCTTTGTCCTCCAAACACGACGAGTTGAGTTTTTACCAAAAAGTTATATTTTGGTTTCATCTGACCATATGACATTCTCCCAATCCTCTTCTGGATCATCCAAATGCACTCTAGCAAACTTCAGACGGGCCTGGACATGTACTGGCTTAAGCAGGGGGACACGTCTGGCACTGCAGGATTTGAGTCCCTGGCGGCGTAGTGTGTTACTGATGGTAGGCTTTGTTACTTTGGTCCCAGCTCTCTGCAGGTCATTCACTAGGTCCCCCCGTGTGGTTCTGGGATTTTTGCTCACCGTTCTTGTGATCATTTTGACCCCACGGGGTGAGATCTTGCGTGGAGCCCCAGATCGAGGGAGATTATCAGTGGTCTTGTATGTCTTCCATTTCCTAATAATTGCTCCCACAGTTGATTTCTTCAAACCAAGCTGCTTACCTATTGCATATTCAGTCTTCCCAGCCTGGTGCAGGTCTACAATTTTGTTTCTGGTGTCCTTTGACAGCTCTTTGGTCTTGGCCATAGTGGAGTTTGGAGTGTGACTGTTTGAGGTTGTGGACAGGTGTATTTTATACTGATAACAAGTTCAAACAGGTGCCATTAATACAGGTAACGAGTGGAGGACAGAGGAGCGTCTTAAAGAAGAAGTTACAGGTCTGTGAGAGCCAGAAATCTTGCTTGTTTGTAGGTGACCAAATACTTATTTTCCACCATAATTTGCAAATAAATTCATAAAAAATCCTACAATGTGATTTTCTGGAGAAAAAAAATCTCAATTTGTCTGTCATAGTTGACGTGTACCTATGATGAAAATTGCAGGCCTCTCTCATCTTTTTAAGTGGGAGAACTTGCACAATTGGTGGCTGACTAAATACTTTTTTTCCCCACTGTACAAACACACACTTTGGTTGAAGCAAGTGCCTTAGCCCATCCATACTACATACACTGTGCAGTGCTGTTCCGTGCCTGTGCATATTCAGTGTTATTAAACCGCCTCAACTGGAATCCTACCTGTCTGTCATCTGTGCCCTTATTAAACCACCTCAACTGGAATCCCACCTGTCTGTCATCTGTGCCCTTATTAAACCACCTCAACTGGAATCCTACCTGTCTGTCATCTGTGCCCTTACCAGCACACGGGAGAGAACACCTAACCTAAAGAATATACAGTCCACCAAGTCCTCACTTACAGTTGATGTGTGTGGACCATGATAGTTCCTTAGTGATGTGGACACTGAGGAACTTGAAGCTCTCGACCTGTTCCACAACAGCCCGTCGATGTGGATCGGGGTGTGCTCTGCCCTCCTTTTCCTGTAGTCCACGATCAGCTCCTTTGTCTTGCTGACATTGAGGGAGAGGTTGTTGTCCTGGTACCATACTGCCAGGTCTCTGACCCCCTCCCTCTGTAGGCTGTCTCATCGTCGTCGGTGATCAGGCCTACCACCATCGTCTCATCTGCAGTTGTGGTGTACAGGAAGTACAGGAGGGGACTAAGCACGCACCCCTGAGGGTCCCCTGTGTTTAGGGTCAGCGTGATGGATGTGTTGTTGCAGACCCTCACCACCTGGGGGCGGCCCATCAGGAAGTCCAGGATCCAGTTGCAGAGGGAAGTGTTTAATCCTAGGGTCCTTAGCTTAGAGCTTGAACGCTGAGCTGTAGTCAATGAACAGCATTCTCACGTAGGTGTTCCTTTTGTCCAGGCGAGAAAGGGCAGTGTGGAGTGCAATAGAGATTGCGTCATCTGTGGATCTGTTGGGGGTGGCATGCGAATTGGAGTGGGTCGAGGGTGTCTGGGATGATGGTGTTGATGTGAGCCATGACCAGCATTTCAAAGCATTTCATGGCTACAGATGTGAGTGCTACGGGGCGATAGTCATTTAGGCAGGTTACCTTGGCATTCTTGAGCACAGGGACTATGGTGGTCTGCTTGAAACATGTAGGTATCACAGACGGTCAGGGAGAGGTTGAAAATGTCAGTGAAGACGCTTGCCAGTTGGTCAGCGCATGCTCTGAGTACGCGTCCTGGTAATCCAGCTGGCCCTGCAGCCTTGTGAATGTTAACCTGTTTAAAGGTCTTACATCGGCTACGGAGAGAGCGATCACACAGTCACATGGAACAGCTGGTACTGGTAGTTCAGTGTTCCTAGCCTCGACGCGTACATAGAAGGTATTTATCTCGTCTGGTAGGCTCGCGTAACTTGACAGCTTGCGGCTGTGTTTCACTTTGTAATCCGTGATAGTTTGCAAGCCCTGCTACATCCGACGAGCGTCAGAGCCGGTGTAGTAGGATTAGGTCTTACTCCTGTATTGATGCTTTGCCTGTTTGATGGTTCGTCAGAGGGTGTAGTGGGATTTCTTATAATCGTCTAGGTTAGAGTCCCGGTCCTTGAAAGCGGCAGCTTTAGCCTTTAGCTCAGTGCAGATGTTGCCTGTAATCCATGGCTTCTGGTTGGGTTATGTACGTACGTACGTACGGTCACTGTGCGGACGACGACGTCGATGCACTTATTAATGAAGCCTGATGTGGTAAACTCCTCAATGCCATCGGATGAATCCCAGAACATATTCCAGTCTGTGCAAGTAAAACAGTCCTGTAGCTTAGCATCCACTTCATCGGACCACTTCCGTATTGAGCGCGTCACTGGTACTTCCTGTTTGAGTTTTTGCTTGTAAGTAGGAATCAGGAGGATAGCGTTATGGTCAAATTTGCCAAATGGAGGGCGAGTGAGAGCTCTGTATGCATCTCTTTGTGTGAAGTGAAGGTGATCTAGATTTTGTCCCCCTCTAGTTGCACATGTGACATGCTGGTAGAAATTGGGTAAAACAGATTTCAGTTTTCCTGCATTAAAGTCACCGGCCACTAGGAGCGCCGCCTCTGGGTGAGCATTGTCTTGTTTATGGCTCTATACATACAGGTCGTATTTTGTATAGTACACAAAGCCCGCAACCTTGTCATTCATTGCACATTCTGATTTCTAAATTTTTTCAATATGTTTGTATTGTTCTGTATTGCTAGATATTACTGCACTGTTGGAGCTAGAAAACACAAGCATTTCGCTGCACCTACAATATCATCTGCAAATCTGTGTATGCGACCAATAAACTGATTTGATTTTGCACATTGCAGCACCTCTGTAGCTCAGCTGGTAGAGCACGGCGCTTGTAACGCCAAGGTATTGGGTTCGATCCACGGGACCACCCATACACAAAAATGTATGCACGCATGACTGTAAGTCGCTTTGGATAAAAGCGTCTGCTAAATGTCATATTATTATTATTATTATCAAACAATACATTGTAAAGGCTTTCTATCTAAATGTACTTTATCTGTTGTGCACAGCTATGTGAAATCAACAGAGGATGTCCCACCAACCTTTTCCCAAGATGTGACCAAGGGTCAGTAGCCTTTCTGGGATCAGGACGTCTTGAAGCTTGGCCTTCAGATCGTCGTTGATACCCAAGCTGTCCACTGGTGGAAGACAGAGATACAATTCATTATTCACCACCCAGGTCCACTACAGTACGTGTCAATAGAGGCACCTTTTTCCCTATGTAGTGCACCTTTTTTTTAACAGGGCCCAAAGGGCTCTGGTCAAAAGCAGTGCACTATATAGGGAATATTGTGCCATCTGGGACGCAACCGTACTGTAGTGCTTGTGCCCTATGTGTCAATAGAGGCACCTTTATTTGTGGAGGCTACGAGCCAAACATGACTGACTTTACTTACACGTGGATTCTGGGAGCTCAGGGCAGGTCCTGTTGAATGACCTGACTGCAGTGAAGGAGACCGTGCTCTCAGTCCCCGGGGGCTTGAACACAGACCTGCAAGGACAATCAGAGCCCTGGAGTCACATACTGCATAGGCCTACTGTCAGCAGCATCTACCACAATCAGAGGCCTTGTTTGAATACTTTATGACTGCATCCTTCCTCTCTTCTTTCGTTGAAGTATCACTGAACTCATCTGAAATGATTGGATGAGGGAAATGTAGGTGCTTGAACACAGACCTGCAAGGACAAGCAGAGCCAGCTTATCCCAACTTTACGTTAGTGTTGTAACCTTGCAGATACATTGCCCTCTGTTCAAATACTTCTAAAACGAATCCTTCCTCCCTTCCTAGAGGTAATCCACTGATCAGACCAACACATTGTTGAAGGGAATCTAGTGGAAAACTTTTTTTTCCTTATCCAATCATGTCAGCTCAGTGACCACTTCAAGGAAGGGAAGAAAGAAGTGAGGAAGGATGCTGTCAAAGTATTCAAACAATGCCTCTGATTCTGGTATATACTGCTGAAAAACTGCCTATACACTACCGGTCAAAAGTTTTAGAACACCTACTCATTCAAGGGTTTTTCTTTATTTTTACTATTTTCTACATTGTAGAATAATAGTGAAGGCATAAACTATGAAATAACACATGTGGAATCATGTAGTAACCCAAAAAGTGTTAAACAAATAAAAATATATTTTATTTTTGAGATTCTTCAAATAGCCACCCTTTCCCTTGATGACAGCTTTGCACACGCTTGGCATTCTCTCAACCAGCTTCACCTGGAATGCTTTTCCAACAGTCTTGAAGGAGTTTCCACATGTGCTGAGCACTTGCTGGCTGCTTTTCCTTCACTCTGCTGTCCGACTCATCCCAAACGATCTCAATTTGGTTGAGGTCGGGGGATTGTGGAGGCCCGGTCATCTGATGCAGGACTCCATCACTCTCCTTCTTGGTAAAATAGCCCTTACACAGCCTGGAGGTGTGTTGGGTCATTGTCCTGTTGCAAAACAAATGATAGTCCCACTAAGCCCAAACCAGATGGGATGGCGTATCACTGCAGAATGCTGTGTTAGCCATGCTGGTTAATTGTGCCTTGAATTCTAAATAAATCAGACAATGTCACCAGCAAAGCACCCCCACACCATAACACCTCCTCCTCCATGCTTTACGGTGGGAAATACACATGCGGAGATCATCCGTTCACCCACACCGCGTCTCACAAAGATACGGCGGTTGGAACCAAAAATCTCTAATTTGGACTCCAGACCAAAGGAGAAATTTCCACCGGTCTAATGTCCATTGCTCGTGTTTCTTGGCCCAAGAAAGTCTTCTTCTAATTGGTGTCCTTTAGAAGTGGTTTCTTTGCAGCAATTCGACCATGAAGGCCTGATTCACACAGTCACCTTTGAACAGTTGATGTTGAGATGTGTCTGTTACTTGAACTCTGTGAAGCATTTATTTGGGCTGCAATTTCTGAGGCTGGTAACTCTAATGAACTTATCCAGCAGAGGTAACTCTGGGTCTTCCATTCCTGTGGCGATCCTCATGAGAGCCAGTTTCATCATAGCACTTGAAGAAACTTTCAAAGTTCTTGAAATGTTCCGGATTGACTGACCTTCATGTCTTAAGTAATGATGGACTGTCGTTTCTCTTTGCTTATTTGAGCTGTTCTTGCCATAATATGGACTTGGTCTTTTACCAAATAGGGCTACTGTATCTTCTGTATACCCCCCACCCCCCCACCCACCTTGTCACAACACAACTGATTGGCTCAAATGCATTAAGAAGGAAAGAAATTCCACAAATTAACTTTTAACAAGGAATTGATTGAAATGCATTCCAGGTGACTACCTCATGAAGCTGGTTGAGAGAATGCCAAGAGTGTGCAAAGCTGTCCCTAAAACAGGGAATCCCTACATGTGAAGGGGGTGGGGCGCTGCTTTCAGCCCATATAAATCATTCTCACCAAAAAATATAAAGTCTAGACAAATCTTTTTGCTGTATTCTAGTAGTGAGAGAGACAATCATAGCCTACCCAAACTGTGTTTCCTTCCCTCTGCGGTGTACTAGGACTGTCAGGAGAAGCCCTACCATGGTGGCCACCAGCAGGCCCAGCAACAGACCCACCCACATATGGCCTCTCTGAGTCTGGCCTCCCACTGCTTTGTGGAACATGCAAACACAAGCACACACACACACAGTATAACAAACTGGCTTTACCTTCAAATTTGGAGCATAGGTTTCAAAACAACTAGACTACTAGATGGATAGGGACAGGGCTAGCATGACAGAGGGACTAATGGTGGATAGTGACAGGGACTAATAGTGACAGAGGGACTAATAAGTGGATAGTGACAGAGACTAATAGTGACAGAGGGACTAATAGTGGATAGTGGCAGAGGGACTAATAGTGGATAGTGGCAGAGGGACTAATAGTGGATAGTGGCAGAGGGACTAATAGTGGATAGTGACAGAGGGACTAATAGTGGATAGTGGCAGAGGGACTAATAGTGGATAGTGACAGAGGGACTAATAGTGGATAGTGGCAGAGGGACTAATAGTGGATAGTGACAGAGGGACTAATAGTGGATAGTGGCAGAGGGACTAATAGTGGATAGTGACAGAGGCCGTGTTTAGACTCGACAGTTCATTCAGCTTTTGTATTCTGATCATGGAGTTCTGATCATGGAATTCCGAACACGGCATACGTCTACACCTACATTTAAATGTGTCCACATTGTGTCCGGATTCCCTTTTCCCGGGTTATATTGAAATGCCAGTATGCATTCTGCAAACAGTGGAAAAGGCTAAATCTGATAACATAACAACAACTTGATGGCAGTAGCTAACTACTATAGCTAACTAGCCAACTAACCTCTGTAGCCAGCCAGCCAGCAAAGCTAAAGGGATTGCATACAGGTTAGCATAACTCTAGCCAAACAAAAAATAGTTTTCTTAATAAGCTAGCTAGCTGGCAGGCAATTATGAAGCCAGCAAACACGTTGCTCACATGCTAAGAATGTATTTCCTCCAACGTTTAATTAAAAAATGGCGCCTCTCGCTTCCAAAACACACGTTTTCTGGAGACTTGTGTTGGCAAAGTGCTGATGACATTTCCCACTGTGTGCACTTTATGTAGCCTAATTGCGTCCAGACTGAGGAGAAATCCACCCGCAATGCATCCCTGACCACCTGAAGTGGTCAGCCAGATCTGAACACAATCCAACCACAATGCGTCCCTGACCACCTGAAGTGGTCAGCCAGATCTGAACACAATCCAACCACAATGCGTCCCTGACCACCTGAAGTGGTCAGCCAGATCTGAACACAATCCAACCACAATGCGTCCCTGACCACCTGAAGTGGTCAGCCAGATCTGAACACAATCCAACCACAATACGTCTCGTTTGTCTTTTCAATGCGATCTTCGTATTCTGATAGCATAAGTCGCATGCAAGTGTCAAGTGTAGACACAGCCAGCGTGACAGAGGGACTAATAGTGGATAGTGGCTGAGTGACATAAGGGCTCACTGACCTGAGGCGGGCATGACCAGTACAGGATGGCTCCAGGGCCCACAGCCAGCCACTGTACACGCCGACACCTGGAAGGTGGCGTTGAAGAAACGACCTCCACCAGACAGGTGGGCCATGTTCTCTTTAAAGAGCAACGCCTCCTGGAACACAACAAATGTATGTCAGTGTGTGGTCTATTATGACATGTTGTTTTGAGTCTAAGAAACTTAAAACAAAGCTTCCATTGCAAATTAGATCCAATTAAGTGCTGCCGTTTTTTTCACAGAGACACACATTATGCTTTGGAACTGCTGAATACTGAGAAAGAAATACTTTGGGATACTTTTCTTTGGCACCACAGGAACAAAATATGAATGTGACCTTCTCTCCATCATGAGAGAAGATGACATTTAAGGCCATGCAAGAGGACTTCAATACATTTGGTACATTAATTTGGTGTTACAGTTTCATCAACATAAAAGCTCATGATCTTTGTTAAGGGCACTGTGTCACTGAAGTCTCATAACTTTAGATCTTGCTGTTTTACCTTTTGAGTTAATCCTTATATAGTGCTTTCAAAAAGTATTCATACCCCTGGACTTATTCCACATGTTGTTGTGTTACAGCCTGAATTCAAAATGGATTACATAGATTTTCTCACTCATCTACACACAATTCTCCATAATGACAATGTGCAAACATATTTGTAGAATATTTTGCAATGTATTGAAAATGAAATACAGAAATATCTCATTTACATAAGTGTTCACACCCCTGAGTCAATACTTTGTAGAAGCACCTTTGGCAGCGATTACAGCTGTCCAGAGTCTTTCTGGGTAAGTCTCTAAGAGCTTTCCACACCTGGATTGTGCAACATTTGCACATTATTCATTAAAAATTCTTCAAGCTCTGTCAAATTGGTTGTTGATCATTGCTAGACAAACATTTGCAGGTCTTTCCATATATTGTCAAGTAGATTTAAATCAAAACTGTAACTCGGCAACTGAGGAACATTCACCGTCTTCTTTGTAAGCAACTCCAGTGTAAATCTGGCCTTGTGTTTTAGGTTATTGTCCTGCTGAAAGGTGAATTCATCTCCCAGTGTCTGGTGTAAAGCAGACTGAACCAGGTTTCCCTCTAGGATTGTGCCTGTGCTTAGCTCCATTACGTTTATTTTTTTATCCTGAAAAACTCCCCAGTCCTTAACGATTACAATCATACCCATAACATGATGCAGCCACCACTATGCTTGAAAATATGGAGTGGTACTCAGTAATATGTTGCATTGGATTTGCCCCAAATACAACACTTTGTATTCAGGAGAAAAAGTACATTGCTTTGCCAAATTTTTTTGCAGTATTACTTTAATGCCTTGTTGCAAACAGGTTGCATGTTTTGGAAGATTGTACAGGCTTCCTTCTTTTCACTCTGTAAATTAGGTTAGTATTGTGGAGTAACTATAATGTTGTTGATCAATCCTAAGTTTTCTCCTATCACAGCCATTAAACTCTTTAACTGTTTTAAAGTCACCATTGGCCTCATGGTAAAATCTCTGAGTGGTTTCCTTCCTCTCCGACAAATGAGTTAGGAAGGACGCTTGTATCTTTGTAGTGACTGGGTCTATTGATACACCATCCAAAGTGTAATTAATAACTTCACCATGCTCATAGGGATAATTCAATGCCTTCTTTTATTAATTTTGTATATTATTATTTTCTATCTACCAATAGGCGCCCTTCTCCCTGGTCTTTGTGGTAATTGTGTGTGGGGTACAGAGATGAGGTAGTCATTCAAAAATAATGTTAAACACTATTATTGTGCTCAGTGAGTTCATTCAACTTATGTGACTTGTTAAGCAAATGTTTACTCCTGAACTTATTTAGGTTTGCCATAACAAAGGGGTTGAATACTTGTTGACTCAAGACATTTCAGCTTTATTTTTAATTAATTTGTAAAGAAATACATTTTAAAAAACGTATTTCCACTTTGACATTATCGGGTATTGTGTGTCCAGGCCAGTGACAACACATTTCAATTTAATCCATTTTAAATTCAGGCTGTAACACAACAAAATGTGGAAAAAGTGTGTGAATACTTCCTGGAGGCACTGTATGGTCATTATACAATTCTAGTGGACAAGAAAACCAAACCAGAACACATGTAGCGAGCTCAACGGGCTTAGATATTTCACCTGAACACCTGCCAGATTGGGAGTCATAGAAAGGAGAGTAAAAATACTTTGACCCATTTTCTATAGCAATGTCCCTATTAAAAACAAGTAAACCCCTAGTATGGCCATAGCAACTTATAAACGTCTGGTATGACCATAGCAACCTATAAATCCCTGGTATGACCATAGCAACCTATAAATCCCTGGTATGACAACACAACTTCTGTTATGACCATAGGATTGTGAACGTCATCATTTAGGTCATACTGTAATGTACCACATTCCATAATAACACAAACATAGGGATTGTAATTAAAAAGAAGTAGTAGATCGTTGACAGCAGCTCAAGACTGGTGTCGGCTGGCTGTGGTTATTGTATGCTCCACTGACCAAGGTCTACTGTGACTGAGAGCTTGGCATATTAAATTACTGAAATGTGCATTGCTCTAAGTGTGCAGCACAGCCAGACACTATTTTCTTCAGTTTATTTTCTTCCTGCAGCTTTGCTACCATCTGAGGTGTATGCTAGATTTCTCCAGTGTGTACAGGTGTATGGGTCTGAACCTGTCCCTCTCCTCCCAGGTTCCACTGGACTTTGTAGGCCATCAGTTTCCCATGCAGCTCCTCGTCGTCCAAGGTCGCCCAGTTCAGGGACAGCTGCTGCTCAGTTAGTTCAAAGGTCAGGTTCCGGGGGGCAGCAGAGGGCACTAGGAAGAAAGAAGACACAGGGACAGTGTCATGACAACATTTTACATTTCATCAAAGAACAATAAGGGGTTGCCATTGTATATGTCCATGCTGTCATCTCTCCCAAACCCTCTCCCTTGGTCCTAACAAAGTTAACAGATCTGAAGGGTCTGGATAGGTATAAGCAGTGTTGTGGTGGAACTTCCACCATATTGCTTCCACATCTGCTAACATATGGAAATGTATTTATTAATCACTGCTACAGTTATGATGTATATAGTTCTATTTATATTGTAGTTTTTTTTATTACCATTTTCATTATTGTATTTCACTTAGTCCTGCATGTTGGAGCCTAAGATTTTCACTGTACTACGCAATCACACCTGCAACCCTGTACATGTGACTATTAAACACTCTGAATCTGATCTGAATCTGATATAAGGGAAAGGGCCAAGATTAAAGGTATACTTCTGGATTTTGGCAATGAGACCATTTGTCTACTTCTGGCAGAGTCAGATGAACTCGTGGATAAAAATGTTATGTCTCTGTGTCCAGTATGAAGGAAGTTAGATGTAGTTTCACGAGCCAATGCTAACTAGCATTAGCGCAATGACTAAGTCTATGGGTATCTGCTAGCATTCTAGTAGATAACCATAGACTTACAGTCATTGCGCTATTGCTAGTTAGTAATAGCTTGCATAACTACTTGTAACTTCCTTCATACTGCACACACATACATAAAAATGGTATCCACAAGTTCATCTGACTCTGGGGAAGTAGATAATCCCGAAGCAAATTGAGACCGGCTTCAGTTCCCCCTAAAATGAGACCCCAGTCATCCCTGCAGTGGCCTCCCTGACCAGCGTGTGTCGACACTGAGACAACAGGGTTTAGTTCAGCACTGCAGCACATTGATATGGATTGAGGGCATGCACAATGGTTCATTGTACAAGTGGGACTGGAATCCACTGGCCTGTGTCCAGCAGTGCCAGTTTACAAACATACAAACAAGGTCGCCACCAGAAACCCCCGCTGCACTGCTCCCCTCAGACTAGCTTCCATGATCAACTCTAAACTCAGCCGCCTGTACCACTTATCTTAACAACCCATTTAAAACTGCATATCAACTTATGAACTTATACCGTATCCTATATGAACATTAAGGGGTGCTTTCCCAGACAAAGATTAGGCTAATGCTAGTCCTTGACTAAGACAACTCAATGGAGAATCTCCATCTGAAATTATTATTTTTGTCCAGGATTAGTGTTAATCTGTGTCCGTGTAACCACCTCTAAATGTTTGATGTTACTTTGACAGAGTAACAACTTTGAAAGGTCGTCCGTGGGGCTGTGAGGCACAGCCGGCCACAAACACTGAGAATCATTATGTTCCCATTGTGACATGCTTTTGATGTCCAGCTGGTGATGTGAGTGCAGTTGGTAGAAAATGACAACAACAAAAAACTGTTGATGAACAAAAGGCCAGGGTTGAGTCCCAAATGGCACCCTATTCCCTTTATAGTGCACTACTTTTGACCAGGGCCCATAGGAATAGGGTGCCATTTGGAACTCATCCCTGGTCTTTTGTTCAGCCCCAGATATGTCATAATCTATTCTAGTGACTGGATGCACACCTGCTTCTGGTGTCTGAAAGTCCAGCCAGCCAGAGAACGGGGATGTCCCCACCTCATTGTCACAGCACACTCTAACACTGTAGTTGGAGTAGAAGCTCAGCCCACTGAGGATCTGTTGGAACGGCGGAACCTTCACACGCTGGTCTAGAAGTTCCACCTTCCTCCCAGAGTTCTTAGACATCTGCAAAAGGTTTGAATGAAGGAAAACATCCCATGAGGGTTAGGTTATAGGATAAATGTGAAAAATGTGTGATATTTCCTCTATCTTATCATTAAGGTTAAAGGGATACTTCGGGATGTTGGCAATGATGCCCTTTATCTACTTCCCCAGAGTCAGATGAACTTGTGGATACCATTTTTATGTCTCGTTGTCCAGTATGAAGGAAGTTAGAGGTAGTTTAGAATTAGCTCGCAAAACTACCTCTACTTCCTTCATACTGGACATAAAAATGGTATCCAGGAGTTCATTGACTCGGTCAATAAAGAAGTGGTCAGATGAAGCAGATGCTAAGCTACAGGACTGTTTTGCTAGCGCAGACTGGAATATGTTCAGTGACACGAGCCTAACAGACGAGCTAAATTACTTCTATGCTCGCTTCGAGGCAAATAACACTGAAACATGCATGAGAGCATCAGCTGTTCCGAATGACTGTGTGATCATTTGTGTTCCGAATGACCGTAGCCGATGTGAGTAAAACCTTTAAACAGGTCAACAGTCACAAGGCCGCAGGGCCAGACGGATTACCAGGACGTGTACTCCGAGCATGCGCTGACCAACTGGCAAGTGTCTTCACTGACATTTTCAACCTCTCCCTGTCTGAGTCTGTAATACCAACATGTTTCAAGCAGACCACCATAGTCCCTGTGCCCAAGAACACTAAGGTAACCTGCCTAAATGACTAACGACCCGTAGCACTCACGTCTGTAGCCATGAAGTGCTTTGAAAGGCTGGTCATGGCTCACATTAACACCATTATCCCAGAAACCCTAGACTCACTCCAATTTGCATACCGCCCCAACAGATCCACAGATGATGCAATCTCTATTGCGCTCCACACTGCCCTTTCACACCTGGACAAAAGGAACACCTATGTGAGAATGCTATTCATTGACTACAGCTCAGCGTTCAACACCATAGTGCCCTCAAAGCTCATCACTAAGCTAAGGACCCTGGGACTAAACACCTCCCTCTGCAACTGGATCCTGGACGTCCTGACGGGCCGCCCCCAGGTGGTAAGGGTAGGTAACAACACATCCGCCACGCTGATCCTCAACACGGGGGCCCCTCAGGGGTGCGTGCTCAGTCCCCTCCTGTACTCCCTGTTCACTCATGACTGCATGGCCAAGCACGACTCCAACACCATCATTAAGTTTGCCGATGACACAACAGTGGTAGGCCTAATCACCGACAACGACGAGACAGCCTATAGGGAGGAGGTCAGAGACCTGGCCGTGTGGTGCCAGGACAACAACCTCTCCCTCAACGTGATCAAGACAAAGGAGATGATTGTGGACTACAGGAAAAAGAAGAGGACCGAGCACGCCCCCATTCTCATCGACGGGGCTGTAATGGAGCAGGTTGAGCGCTTCAAGTTCCTTGGCGTCCACATCACCAACAAACTAACATGGTCCAAGCACACCAAGACAGTTGTGAAGAGGGCACGACAAAACCTATTTCCCCTAAGGAGACTGAAAAGATTTGGCATGGGTCCTCAGATCCTCAAAAGGTTATACAGCTGCACCATCAAAAGCATCCTGACTGGTTGCATCACTGCCTGGTATGGCAACTGCTCGGCCTCTGACCGCAAGGCACTACAGAGGGTAGTGCGTACGGCCCAGTACATCACTGGGGCCAAGCTTCCTGCCATCCAGGACCTCTATACCAGGTGGTGTCAGAGGAAGGCCCTAAAAATTGTCAACGACTCCAGCCACCCTAGTCATAGACTGTTCTCTCTGCTACCGCACGGCAAGCGGTACCGGAGCGCAATGTCTAGGTCCAAGAGGCTTCTAAACAGCTTCTACCCCCAAGCCATAAGACTCCTGAACATCTAATCAAATGGCTACCAAGACTATTTGCATTGCTCCCCCCACCCCTCTTTTACGCTGCAGCTACTCTCTGTTTATTATCTATGCATAGTAACTTTAATAACTCTACCGACATGTACATAGTACCTCAATTACCTCGACTGACCGGTGCCCCCGCACATTGAATCGGTACTGGTACCCCCCTGTATATAACCTCGCTATTGTTATTTTTACTGCTGCTCTTTAATTATGTTACTTTTATTTCGTATTATTTGATATTGCATTTTTTAGTGAATTATTTTTGGTATTTTTTCTTAAAACTGCATTGTTGGTTAAGCGCTTGTAAGTAAACATTTCACTGTAAGGTCTACACCGGTTGTATTCGGCGCATGTGACAAATAACATTTGATTTGAAGTAGATAAAGGGCCTCATTCCCTAAATCTCTAAGTATCCCTTTAAATTGTCATGTTTCCATTGCCAAATTCTTTCATTCCAATATTGAAACTGAGGTCTAAATACTCAGGGTGTCTTTCATTTTAAAAGAATGGGTATGTGGTTTATATTATCTCAGGCCAAACATTCCTCCAAGGCTTTAATGGAATTCTGATGGTTGTCACTCCCATCTTAAAATAGCACTGACAACAACCCCCACATCACATAATAATAAGTAACTAATTTATCCACTGCATATTATGGTTGCTTTATTGAAAATCTAAATGTAAGAATTAGGTCAGGGGGTTCTTTGTTATATGAATTTAGTACGGACACAGGACATCTCAGTCGTGTTGGTTCAGTCTTAGTTACTGTACCTGGATGGTGCAGGCAGACAGGTCAGAGTGTCCAGTGAAGCCAGGGCTCCAGGCCAGTGTGACGTTGTTCTCCACCACATGGACCACCTGCACACCTTTAGGGGCTGCTGGGAGGACTGCAGTCAATGAAAGGACAGGGTTTTAGATTTACAAACATCCAACTCTGAACAGAAGCTGGACTAGGAGCAGATAAGCCTAGCTAAATTACAGCAGCATACTGCAATGTGCATTGACTAACCGGTCTTCATCAGGCAGCATGTTCTAATCTGAAAAATTACTTAGTCACATTCATGACAGCATTGATTATTCATGAATTTCTCACCTTTAATGTGCACAGTGCCTGTTCGCGATACTGAGATACCTCTGGCATTCTTGGCTTCACAGTAGAACTTGATGCTGTTATTCACACCTACAGGGACAGGGAACAGAGGAGGGAGACATGATGTACTCATGATGTGATGTACTCAACAGCATGCCAGAGCCCTTTAAAGGTAAGCTGCCAGTTGATGCCAACAGAGAGAGTTAAACCAGGCCCCTGCAACCATGCCTGACCAACAGTCTTTCTCCAATGTAAATGAGCAATTCTCACACACTGTGGACAGTAGGCAATGCATACCACAGTGGAGTACTGTATATGAAGTGCTGTGAGAGTTTGTAGTAGACTTCGCTCATAAGGATCAAAGAGATTTTGGCACTACCAATTTGAACAAACCAGCTACTGAAACTACACAAGGAAACAAGGCCAGCACAATGAATAACTCCTAAACTAGACTGTTTTGATAAGCCTGTTGTATCCCTCCATTAAATAAATGTCCTTAAGCTAATCCTTCATGACAAATATGTTTACAGGAAGGCGTGTTTGTGTGTGTGTGTGTGTGTGTACTGTACAGTGATTACTACCAGGCACTGAGGGATACTGCCTGGTTAATCATTAACTGACTGACAATCACAAAAGAGTCAGAGTCATAACTGAGAATCATCAGCTGGGCTGAAACGTTTCTGATTACTCTCACATTCCAGGGAAACATCAGTCTCTGGGAGTCAAATAGGAAAACATCAACGCCTGTTAAGTGGAGTATATGGCTGCTGCATTCCTGACTCTAGGTTGGCACTCAGCAGCAAAGTATTTGTATATGCCCAAATGGCACCCCTTTTCCCTATATAGTGCACTACTTTTGACCAGAGTCCAGGCCCTGGTCAAAAGTAGTGCACTACATTGGGAATAGGATTCCATTTGGGACACAGGCTTATACTGAGAGGTTCTGGTCAACAGTGTTGATTGAGATGAATGAGACCCACTGCAGTCTAACAGTAGAGGAAGGGCCAGGCAGGTCCAGTTACATTGTAGTCATTTAGCAGACGCTCTTATCCAGAGTGACTTACAGTTAGTGACTGCATACATTTATTTTTTATTTTTCATACTGGCCCCCCGTGGGAATCAAACCCACAACCCTGGCGTTGCAAACGCCATGCTCTACCAACTGAGCTACATCCCTGCCGGCCATTCCCTCCCCTACCCTGGACGACGCTGGGCCAATTGTGCGCCGCCCCGTGGGTCTCCCGGTCACGGCCGGCTACGACAGAGCCTGGATTCGAACCAGGATCTCTAGTGGCACAGCTAGCACTACGATGCAGTGCCTTAGACCACTGCGCCACTCGGGAGCTCACACTCGGGAGCTTACATGGCAGAGTGTAGGAGGCTCCTTATTACTGAAACCGAACCAGCTCAACATAAACGAGAAATGAAGGAGGAGAGACACTACGATGAAAAGCTTGCATATCATGAGAACGGAATGAAACAGACAACTAATGAAACATCTAGTCAATCCACTTTTGTGGGATGTGACAGAAGACTGGCTGGTGTCTACAAGTATCAAACAAAACTTTTACACTTTTATGTGTTTTCAACCAATTACAACGCATTTCCAATCTCAGGTCAAGACATTTGTCCTTTCACATAAGGGAAATCATTATATGGCAGGTGAGGTCAAAGGTTCCCCCTCTATATATAAAAAAAAATACATGTCATTCATTCAGTGCTGTATTCGGTGCTGTGCCTGTAGAAAAAGCAGTTTATTTACAGGTAAACGTCAGCATAGCATAGCCATCGGAGTGTGTAAACAAGACAGCCCTTCAGTAGCCTTCCACCCACTAAGAATAACCTTTGGCTTAGTTCTACCATTCAAACAGTTCTATTTCCAACTCATGGGCAGAGCTCAACGACCAGTGAGAATGATATAAAACTATAATCCCTTCCTTGTAATGTACTGTGTGACTAATGGCTCTCTTACAACAGATGGACGGCAGTCCACCTTATTTAACTTACAGTATGTGAAAATGACACACTCTGATCTAACTCATTCTTATGATTCATCATATCAATATTGATTTAACCAGCCAGGGGGGTGAGAGGGAGGGGAGGAGGGGGGTGAGAGGGAGGGGAGGAGGGGGGTGAGAAGAAGCAGAAAGAGGATACTGCTCAGTAGTCTCAGTAGTCTCCGTAGTCTACTCGGTTCTTCAAATCATCTCTCCTCACCTCCTAAAAACCTTCTCATTGAAGGAGAGGGCCCGAGGGGAGGAACCTTGGATCTTCTCCTCCAATGCATTTTGAGAAGAAGGTGAGAGGAGAGGATGCAAGGAATCAAGTAAAGAGATTTCAGGAAAGGAATCAAGGAAAGATTTTTGAGAAACAGCCCGGTAGAGACTTACCATTAACATGGAGTACAGATGGAGAGGAAGTGACGTCTCCTTCCTGTACTCCTCCCAGCCACCACAGCACCTCCACCGGGCCCGGGGGACCCACAGCAGTACACGTCAGGTTAAATGGCACGCCAGGGACCGTGGCTACGTCTTGGGGCTCAAGTATAAAGTGGGGGACACCTGGAGAAAGAATCAGAAAGTACAACCACGGGATCAGGATAATACATTTTATCAAGTCATTGAAAAAAGGCCATTGTGTTGAGAGATAGAAAGAGACAGACAGAGAGGACAACATTTATTGATTTAAATGCATTGATTGATTTACCCTCTACTGTTATCCAGGCGGGCTCCGAAGAGATGGTCGAGCCTCGGAACTCTACCTCACACCAGTACTTCCCTGCATCCTGCTGCTGGACAGACTTCACACTGAAACCACCCAGACAGACAGACACTCAGTGATTCCCCTAGTATTTAACTTGACATGATGCAAAAAAATAAATCACATTTCAAATTATTCCCAGAGCACGTCCAAAAACACCTCTCCTAAAAATATGATGTAGTTTAGTACTGATAGATGAGGGGAGACCCATTAGGCAGAATGGAGGTAAAAGCCCATCACATATAACTGGGTGGCAGAAGAAAAACTGACACCAGAACAATAAAGATAAAGAACCCCTTGAGGATATGTTGACAGATGAAGTAGGCAGTTGTGGAAAAAGTACCCAATTGTCATACTTGTTCAAAGTCACCCAGATAAATACTAATTGAGTAGAAGTAAATGTAATTGCTAAAATATACTTAAGTATCAAAAGTAAAAGTATAAATCATTTCAAATTCCTTATATTAAGAAAATCAGACAGTACAGTTCTTATTTTTATTTATTTATTTAAGGATAGCCAGGGGCACACTCCATCACTCAGATATAATTTACAAACGAAGCATTTGTGTTTAATGAGTCCTCCAGATCAGAGGCAGTAGGGATGACCAGCGATGTTCTCTTGATAAATGCATGAATTGGATCAATTTCCTGTCCTGCTAAACATTCAAAATGTAACGAGTACTTTTGGGTGTCAGGGAAAATGTATGGAGTAAAAAGTACATAATTTTTTTTCTGAATGTAGTGAAGTAAAAGTATTCTAAAAAATATAAATAGTAAAGTACAGATACCCAAAAAAATAATTTAAGTAGTACTTTAAAGTAATTTTTACTTAAGTACTTTCAACCACTGGAAGTGGAACACCGTAACTAATTGGAGCAATAAACTAACTTGGGGCAAATTACACTCAGCAGGAGTACCCTGTGTATTTGTATTAGGAGTCACTCAGGAAATCATTGCCTGCATTGACAGGTCCTACTCACTCATAGATGGGTGGGTTGTTTAGCAACAAAACCGACGCGTGCACAACTGTGGAGCAAAATATGCGAGGTTGGCTTAAAATCAAAGGATTGTTGACAACATGTAAACCAGTAGATTTCCTCTCCAAATCTTTATTGAAAACATACATACGTTTGCACAACGAGCACTTGTCTCTCAAATACATTGTTACAATTGTTGGTTAGCTAGCTAGACAAGAGTCAAAACACCTCAAAACATGATATCAATAACAAGATACAACGAGCTGAAACAAGCCACCTACGATTCCCCATAAGGCAGCTTGTTGTCATTGTTGCTAGCTATCTGACTATCCAGAATCGTAATAACACACAGACTTCTGCCCCATCGACGCGCACGCACCATTTTCGTGACGTTGTCACCTAACCCGTGTATGGTATCCCACTTCTGACAACAATCGCATCCAAACTCACCACTCCAATCAATAACCAATGAAGGACTAGTCACTAGACCACAGAAATATGATAGAAGTGATAGAATTGTTAATATCTATCAATCATTTCATTCTAGTTCCGTAGACTAGACACAGCAAATGGTGGATGTCCGTGGTATCTAGGACATTGTTGTGTGTGTGATGAGAGGTCAAACTGAAGACCTTTGAGCTTCAGTGCCTAGCACATGTGCATGATATTAACAGAAACGTCTGCCACTGGCAATGCAAGTTCACTTAACCAGCAGGTCTAGTAGTCTGCATCAAGCTTTAGGTCACTCAGTCACAGGCAGCTAACTGCATTCCAATCCAGCCTGCCCCTGCCCCACTATGGGGCCTGGTTTCCCTGCTGGGTGGGTTACGGTAGGGGTAGACCCCTGTCTCTCCACTCCAGCCATGTTATTTACAGGTTCTTTCTCTTTCTGCCAGGGACAAAGCCTCCCCAAGCTGATTATTAAACCTCACCCACATCTCCACCACCAGCACCCAAAACTGCATGTTCTGTTCCGCCATGTTGAGCAGACCTGAGTTCAAATACTATTTGAATAATTTCAAATACTGAAGCTGTGCTTGATTGAGCTTACCCATTGCCATTTGAACCAATATAAATGTCATAGAAGTGCAAATCCCACCTACTTGGCACTCCAGGCAGGCTAAAACAAACGCTGAAAGTATTTGAAAGATTTCAAATAGTATTTGAACCCAGGTCTGATGTTGAGTCAGAGGGGGAGAAAGTCGTTCAAAGCCAGGAACAGCATTACTACCTCTATTTACGGTATTACACTGCATGTTTCTTCATTTTTAAGACTTTTGAAGGATAAAAGGCAATGCAAGCAGCCACAGGGTTTAAAGATAAAACAATGTTGTTTTTTCCAGCTTACTGATTCAACGTACAAGCACTTTCTCTGAAATAGTAACTAACTGTCAGGACACCTGACCTCATGAGAAGCTGATATGGTGGTTGTGAGCTAAGTGCTTCGCAACGCTCCAAGGTTAGTTTGCTTGTGCTTTGCAAGACAGCTTCCCAATGATTTCTGGTGAAATGCAACACAATAAATGTGATACTATGATGGAAGGTCTGAAGACATCTTCCAATCAGCCTATAAAGTGGTGAGGATAACACTATTTAATAGTAGGTCAGGACTACTGAAGCACCGACCTGTGGAAGGTCTCCCAGTGGTGTTGCTCCAGGGTGATGTACATCTGGTCTGTACTGTACAACTTCTCCCCGTCCTTCATCCACACGATCTCCGGCTCACTCAGGCCCTCGATGGCACAACCCAGTCGAGCCATGTTGCCCTGGGTTACCGTGAGGTTGGCGGGGTTCTTGGTAAACCGGATTCCTAAAGGTCAAAGAGTAGAAGACACCAGATACTTAAATGAGTCATTCATTAATAGCTTAAGTCCATTGTGGTAATTTCTTCTTCACTATGGGCCCTTCACTACTCTAAATGCCATTCAGAAAATATAATGGACAGGATCTGAGGCTACATCAGATCCCAACACATGCAGCAGTGAGCATTACAGCAGAGCTAGCTAGATACCCGTCAAAAGGTAGCCTACAAAATTGTATTTGTTCAGTTATTGTAATGTGCAGACATGAAACATTTTGAAGTAGACATTGTGACATATGAAAATGGTTTTCCAAAGATATTTGAAAAATAGTTGTTTTTGCAAGAGGCTTTTGTCTTTAGAACTGTTTGTCTCCATTGTGTTGCTTGGGCCATTGCATGCATCTTGGCCGAGTATCTGCGTGCTCCGACTTGAGCCTGGGTGCAGACAGAGCAGACGTCATCCAAGGCTGTAGAGGGCTGAAAGCTCTCCACTGTGGCAGCTCACTACAGCTGCTGTTGCTGGGTTTAGCTGCCTGCAACAGACCAACGGCCAGAGGAGTAATATCAATGACCATATTATACTGCATTGCTCAGAGGCAGGGGCTAAATGTAGCCTATAGGCCTTCCTATCCTCCCACACCTTCACTCTGTTTAAAGAATGTCTCATTAGTGCATGTCCAGTCCAATGACTTGTTACCCTATTGCTATATAAGAGGGGGGTGAGGGAAGCCTTCAAATACATGGGCCTATGTAAAATACTTATACATATTTGGAACCAATGGAATAGTCCCAAAAAGTGTAAATCAATTAAGCACACCTCAAATACTTGAGTATGTATTTGACCCAGGTCTGGTCTGGATAGGGAAAATGCAAACGACCTCTACCTTTACATTTACGTTTTAGTCATTTAGCAGATGCTCTTATCCAGAGCGACTTACAGTAGTGAGTGCATACATTTTCGTACTGGTCCCGTATTAATAGAACCCACAACCCTGGCGTTGCAAGCTCCATTCTCTACCAACTGAGTCACATGGGACCAAATGTCATGGCGATATGTGCCCGCTTTGTACTTGATATTTTGCCCTATTGATAAGCATTGTTACAAGACACAGATCCACTTCAGTATTGTACTTTTTAAAGAGAACAAGGTTGAGAATATGCCTACTGAATTTTGAGCAGAACTTCTACATTGTGGTCTGTTGTACTTGTGTGGTAAACAACAGTGTGAGCAACAATAGTGGAATTGACGGTTTGCCTTCAAAATAAAAGTCCTACATTGAAACTGATGCAAACGGTTAAAAATAATGAAAACATGACACAATTGGACTATAGAATGCTAAACAAGGTTGGAATGTTGTTATATGTAGTTTTTCATGTTGTCTGTCTGTAATTTTTTTGTAATGACTTGGTGCTGCCTATCTTGGCCAGGACGCTCTTGAAAAAGAGATTTTAAATCTCAATGAGCCCTTCCTGGTTAAATAAAGGTTAAATAAAAATAAATAAATAAATAAAATATAAATTCAACAAAAGATAATTAGTTAATTTGACCAACAACAAAAAAACAGTTGAATCTGTTTTTTAATATTGTACTAGCGCACGTGACGACCAAAAAACTAACTTGAAATCGCGTTGTGCAGGTTTTAGACTTCAGAATTGCATTGCGGGCATACTTACATGCACTGTACAGCCTAACCTATGGATTGTGCCATGAAATGGGGTACCAACCTACTCAGTGACACCCACAGAACATAACTATGTAGAGTTTACACAAATATTAGCATCTTAGCTCTTATTACAGGACTTGGACTGTGGGAAAACACCATCCCAGTCAGTCTATCGTGTGTATTGGACATTCATTATGCACTGTACAGACTAACTTATGGATTGTGCACTCACTCAAATGGGGTATCAGCCTACTCAGTGACAACTTATATTTCATTAGATGAGTTCATTAATAACGATAATGATTTCACAACAGGCATATCATAAAATTAGATCACTCAGCTAGAGCTTTCTAAACAAGTACTTTGTTTTCTGTCAACATTTTACATTTTGTCATTTAGCAGACGCTCTTATCCAGAGTGAATTACAGACGTGTACCTATGATGAAAATTACAGGCCTCTCATCTTTTTAAGTGGGAGAACTTGCACAATTGGTGGCTGACTAAATACTTTTTTCCCCCACTGTAGTTGTGTTCTGTGGGTGTCACTGAGTTGACAGATACCAGATTTCATGGGGGCACAATCCATAGGTGAGGCTGTACAGTGAAACATAAGTATGCCCCCAATGCAGTTCTGAAGTCTAATACATCCATAACGCAACACACTGGTGTCCCTTGAAATAGGCTAAAATCGATGTGTTGACAAATGCTTACTGCGCAAATGTACTGAGTAGCCATATAAAATAGTATATTACACATTTATGAAAAGTAGCCTAGTCATGTAGTATAGGGATAACTATTCAAACTTACCAGGGATTGCTCTACTACTTTGTGCCAAGAAGAGGATTATCCAAAGATAAATGGTCATCTTTTCATCATCTGGTTCACAATTTGAGGCTCTTTTCCACAAATATACTAATCCCAAGTGCTGAACAGTGGAATGAGTCGATGCCCTGAACTACACGTCCTTTCGGGGATCCAAGTAGGTTTCCACACTAGAAAGTGACCGCTTGAGATATTTCGGCAATAATTTATCCAGCGGCGCTGATACACAATTCACCAAGACCGGAATGTCAGTAAATTCCTGGTCGGGATGATAGACAAAGTATATATTGTTTTCTTTCGACCCGTGAATAACCGGCTACACTTCTTTAGATAAGTTCATGTGGACTCTGGTCTTCTAGTGTGATATACACGTTGTTGTTCTAGCCTCCTACTACAAGAGGATGAAGTGCTGCTCTCCTGAGGAATGTAAATGTGCATGACCGCCGCCTAGTGAGAGAGTGCGGGAAATAAGATTCTCAGTAAAGTGATGAAACAAAGTATCAATATAACACCGATTGAACTTAACTAAGGCACAGCGAGACATAAGCAATTGTATTTATTATATCTTTATTAGGAGAATTAGCGATGACATGCGGGGTATTACCTTACTGCATGTACTTTCACAAAAATAAGGTTGTGACAACCTGATATGAAATGGCCTGAATACTGTACACTCTTGCACAAAGCTAGGATAGCAACATAAGCCTACTTAAGACTATTCAAAAAATGGAATCAGATTTATGGAAAATTAAATAATAAAAGCATTAAAATGAAACAAAGTTAAGTAATTCTACATAAATCCATGTTAGTATATTGATACAACTCATGGAGAGTATTCTGTTACAATTAAATTAACTTACATACATACACCCGATAAGTTATACTTCTTGTTAATGACAGCCTAATGTAACCCCTCCTTTCACAGAAAGTGCACCATTGATCAGCAACACTGATTAGAAAACGGATATGAATTATCCTATTTGTGAGATTGTCTTCAATCTAGTAATAAAGGTTAAGGTGCAGAGGCCCTTGCCAGATAAAACAATGTGAAGAGGATCCGTCAACACTACTTTGTGGGTGAAAATTAGAAAAGTGGAGGTCTATCCTATTTTGTGGTTTTTATCTGATACAATAACACACACTTCTTAAATGTAGACATTATTTACTGAGTTAAATTACTAAAATAGTAAGGATGTGTTCAACAGACCAACTGAAGATAATAAATAATACATCAATACAAATCAAGTCCAAATAATATAACTACTGAGCATTCAAAAGCAATAATAGAGTATGCTTGCGAAGCGCCAAATATACTGAACAAAAATATAAACGCAACATGTAAAGTGTTGGTCCTATGTTTCATGAGCTGAAATAAAAGATCCCTGAAATTTTCCATACGCACAAAGCGCTTATTTCTCTCAGATTTTGTGCACAAATTTGTTTACATCCCTGTTAGTGAGCATTTCTCCTTTGCCAAGATAATCCATCCACCTGACAGGTGTGGTATATCAAGAAGCTGATTAAACGGCATGATCATTACACAGGTTCACTTTGTGCTGGGGACAATAAAAGGCCACTAAAATCTGCAGTTTTGTCACATAACACAATGCCACAGATGTTTCAAGTTGAATGAGCATGCAATTGGCATGCTGACTGCAGGAATATCCACCAGAGCTGTTGCCAGATAATTGAATGTTAAATTCTCTACCATAAGCCGCCTCCAACATTGTTTTAGAGAATTTGGCAGTACGTCCAACCGGCCTCACAACTGCAATCCATGTGTAACCACGCCAGCCCAGGATCTCCACATCCGGCTTCTTCACCTGCGGGATCGTCTGAGACTAGCCACCCAGACAGCTGATGAAACTGAGGAGTATTTCTGTCTTTAACTTTAAAACTCCTTCTGATTGGATGGGCCTGGCACCCCAGGGGTGGGTGGGCCTATGCCCTCCCAGGCCCACCCATGGCTGCGCCCCTGCCCAGTCATGTGAAATCCATAGATTAGGGCCTAATGAATTTATTTAAATTGATTGATTTCCTTATATGAACTGTAACTCAATAAAATCGTTTATATTTTTGTTCAGTATAGATTTGTTTACATTTAGGCTGTGGTTTTCTTCATTCTCGCACCAGAAAATCTAGCTCTGGTCCAAGGAGTTATGTGCGGCATGCTGATGCGGAGACTTCCTCAGCTGAAAATAAACACTCTGGACCAGAGCGACAGAACAAATGTGACATCCCATTCCAGATCCACAGGGTAAGCCTTAATGCAAAAAGGAGCTTTAAAATAATTCTCTCATTCTGGGTCTATGTAGTGCAATTGTCACTGCTTTGACATTCTGTTAAATCTGTACTACAGTTTTCATTCGCTTGCTGGTCACGGGACAAATGCTATCTCTGACAGGCAAAACAACACCACCTGATACTGAACCGAGGAGTTTGCCTTCTGCAACAATTGTAGTGTTTGATAATTTAGATGCAGTTAAAAGCCAATGTATGTAGAGGGACATTTTTGCCCACTGTACTATTTAAGTATAACCTGCTTAGGTTTTTGTCAAAAATTAGTAGCTTAGTATTCAAGATGCAATTTCTATGAATATCGTAAGTGAATGCACTGTCTATCGTCCACTATTCACATAGTTCTCTATAACCATCCATGGTATCCTGTTACTGTCATACACAGATCATAGCGTGCTCTCAATCAGTGCTCTGTTGTAACCTGTTGCTGTAGTGCAGAAGCCATATATACTGTAGTAAGACAACCACTAGGGAGGGTGCTTGTGTGTACTGCACAAGCTGCACTCAGGGGGACGCTCCTCTCTCTATTCTTCAGGCAAACTTCTTCTTGGTTGCAGTGAAGCGCTCCATGTACTGTTGGGTAAACAAATTAGATCGGCATCAGTCACATCTGGGACACTACGGACGGCATAACAACTGAAGAGATTAGCTATTTGAGTAAGCACTGAATGGGTGGTCCAAGTTCTGGCTATTATAATAGCAAGTGGTCATATTAGATTAGAACTTAATTATGAAATTCGATTGTCATTTTAAGCTTCACAACATTTCAACACTGTAATATCATAATGAAATGTCAGATGTATTTAGTGTCAGGGGCTATATTTGACCGCTGATTATGTCAAGTGCAGGGATTATGGCTAACTGAGCCACAACTTTCTTCACTTGATCCTCCTTATGTTGAACAGGAAATCCCATTATTGGGTCCACCACTCTGGGGAAAGTATTTTGTTTCCACACTGCTCACAAACAAATGACGTCAACCATGGGAAGGGATGGGGGGGGGGGGGGGACAGACATATTTCAAACCAATGCCTTTGAATCTCATGAGTGGTTTTGTTTACAATAGATATAAAGACAGCTTAGTGATTTAGTGCAGCAGCATGACTGTTCCTTGCTTTAACCTTGACCATTCATTTGGCAGCAAGTTAAAGAAACAAGTATCTGTTTCACGACTCACCTTCTCATACCCTTCCAGGTCCCGCATATTCTTCACCTCGAACAGGTTGCCCTCCACAGAGAGCAGAGACACCTGGGAGTTGGTGAGGATGGACACAGGGATGGAGGCAAGCTCCAGACAGTTCTCCTCCAGTCTCAGCACCTTTAGCCTCTGGCAGGTGGACACCTCCGCAGACACAACTGAAATCTGGGATCATAATTTATATAGATGTGATTCTAGATTAGGTCCCTGGTTAAAAGTAGTGCACTATACAGGGAATAGGGTGCCATTTGAGATGCACCCATAAACACCTGATTACCTGGTTCTGGTTGAGATTGATCTCAATGGCCTGCAGGGCCGCTACCTCAGCAGGCACAGCCTGGATGTGGTTCTTGGACAGGTCCAGGACGTCCAGGTGTCGTAGGGAGCCGAGGCCGCCAGGAAACTCCCGGAACTTGTTCCCAGACAGGCTGAGTGTGCGCAATGCTTTCAACTGTCCTACGGTGCTAGGGAGTTGCGTCAGTTGGTTCCCGTTCAGCAAAAGGGTCTCTAGTTTCTTAAGCTTCCCAATTTCATCTGGGAGACTTGCTATGTACGCACAAAACAAACACACCAACTTAATGTATAGCATAGCTAAAAGAGACTGATTGAAGCACAGGAATTCACATCAATAATCAATTAACCTAATGGACATTCATTATTCAGTGAAATCAAAGGGTTAATAATTTGTCATCTACAGATGCTGTAGTATCAGACAAAAGCCGAGGAGGTGTAGGAACCACTTACTGAGTTTATTACAGTTTAAAGTCAGACTCTTCATCTGAAGGAAGTTTCCTATGGCGGCAGGCAGCACTTCGATCTTGTTGGAAGACAGATCTACAGTCCGTAGGTTTCCAGTCAACCTCTGGAGCTCCTCGGGGAACTGAAATACATTAGTGGGGGAAAAAATACACTGAACAAAACTATAAACGCAACATGCAACAACTTCAAAGATTTTACTGAGTTACAGTTCATATAAGGAAATCAGTGAATTGAAATAAATTCATTAAGCCCTAATCTATGGCTTTCACATGACTGGAAATACAGATATGCACCTGTTGGTCACAGATAAGGTACCTTTAAAAAAAAGTAGGGGCGTGGATCAGGAAACCAGTCTTTATCTGGTTTGACCACCATTTGCCTCATGCAGTGCGACACATTTCCTTTAGATAGAGTTGATCAGGCTGTTGATTGTGGCCTGTGGAATGTTGTCCCAATCCTCTTCAATGGATGTGCAAAGTTGCTGGATATTGGTGGGAACTGGAACCCGCTGTTGTACACGTCGATCCAGAGTATACCAAACATGCTCAATGGTTGACATGTCTGGTGGGTATGCAAGCCATGAAAGAACAGGGACATTTTTAAGTTTCCAGGAATTGTGTACAGACCCTGCGAAATGGGGCAGTGCATTATCATGCTGAAACATGAGGTGATGGCGGCAGATGAATGGCACAACAATGGGCCTCAGGATCTCGTCAGGGTATCGCTATACATTCAAATTGCCATCGATAAAATGCAATTGTGTTTGTTGTCCGTAGCTTCTGCCTGCCCATACCATAACCCCACCGCCACCATGGGGCACTCTGTTCACAACGTTGACATCAGCAAGCCGCTCGCCCACACGCCATACACGCTGTCTGCCATCTGCCAGGTACAGTTGAAACATCCGTGAAGAACACACTTCTCCAGCGTGCCAGTGGCCATCGAAGGTGAGCACTTTCCCACTGAAGTCGGTTACGACCCTGGTGATGACGACGAGCACGCAGATGAGCTTCCCTGAGTCGGTTTCTGACAGTTTATGCAGAAATTCTTCAGTTGTGCAAATCCACAGTTTCATCAGCTGTCCGAGTGGCTGGCCTCATGATTCCGCAGGTGATGAAGCCGGATGTGTAGGTCCTGGGCTGGCATGGTTACACGTGGTCTGCGGTTGTGAGGCCGGTTGGACGTACTGCCAAATTCTCTAAAACGACGTTGGATGCAGCTTATGGTAGAGAAATTAACATTCAATTCTCTGGCAACAGCTCTGGTGGACATTCCTGCAGTAAGCATGCCAATTGCACGCTCCCTCAAAACATGAGACATTTGTGGCATTGTGTTGTGTGAGTGGCCTTTTATTGTCCCCAGCACAAGGTGCACCTGTGTAATGATCATACTGTTTAATCAGCTTCTTGGTATACCACACCTGTCAGGTGGGTGGATTATCTTGGCAAAACATTTTCACTAACAGGGATGTAAACAAATTGGTGGAATTGTATTTCAGTTCATGAAGCATAGGCCCAACGCTTTACATGTTGTGTTTCTATTTTTGTTCAGTATACATACATTCAAACTGCCCAAGATAACAACTGAATGGAATTCAGCTAAATAAACGAAGGACCAGTTAAGACTGCTGTGGAGTGCTGACATTTTAACAAGCAGACTATAGAATAGGCTCTGTGTGTGTGTCCCTCCTACCTCGGGGAGACCTTTCCCTGTCAGCTGAAAGATCCCGGTCTTCTGCGAGTTTTCCAGATGGGCTTTGATTGCACTGTTCCCCATCTTTGTTGTAGTTGCCCGCTGATGCGGCTGTCCTAAGTGATGCTTATGTAATCAACTAGCCTATTATTGTGATGGTGGTGCCAGATGGTGTGGCTCTGCCTGTAAGATACTTCCCTGGTTGTCAGTGTGGCCCCTATAAGAGATCAATTATACAAATCAATCATGGCTGCTGCCGGCATTTACCCGTTAGCTGACAAACAAGAAAAGGAGGAACTTGATGACGTAAAAAGCTAACTAGCTAACGTTAGCTATCCTACTACTAGTACTGTCTGAGGCAAGCTTTGAGATATATTCATGCATATTATTGAAATTGGGAGTACTTTGTCTAGTAACAGTAAAGGGTCATGTATATTAGTACTTTTAAATAATCATTTCCCAATGATGGTAAATATTTTAGAGGCTGTTAGCACAGCTAGCTAGCGAGTTAGACCATCTGGGATTTTAGTTTAAGTTACTTACCTCGTGAGCTGATTTGTCCTTCTCGTGCAATACTTGCCTGCAAATGGCAATTTATATATTAGGAACAGATAACTATGGGGTGATTGGACTAGTCAAACCTAAACACTAGTTTAGGACATAATCCTGCTGCTCGAACAATAAACATGTCGTTGGGAAGCTAATAGCTTGACGTCAAACCAAAGAAGAAGAAGATAGTGCACGTCGTGAAAATCATTCATTGATTGGCTACGTCTGATTCTGGGACCGGAAAGGGTAGGCGGAAGTTGGTTTGGGCGACGAACCACGATAGACGGTTGTGAATCGAGAGGGATTTTTGAAATCGTTGAAAAACAAACAAACTTTACTCGGTGTGGCGGAGGTTCGGCACGGTCGTGCTGTGAATGGGTCAGAGATGGTAGGAGATAGTGATGGAGAGGAAAGTGAAGCAAGTATGGAACATAGTGGTACAAATAAAGGAGGGAGTAAGAAAGAGAAAAAGAAAGGGAGTAGGGGTATGAAGGGGAGCGATAGGTCTATGGAGGTAGAGAGGAGCCAGAAAAGGAAGTTTGAGGAGAGCAACCTAGCTTCCAACGCTAGTGGAAGTTCGGAGGTAGAAAGTGCAGAGGAAGGGCAAGATAAGACACGAGAGGAACATGGAGGTGAGGAGGAGCATAAAGTGATTATGAAGTTTAGGGAGGAAGGGGGAGTTGGGGCGATGAGTCCGAAAAGGTTGACGGCTGTGATAAAATAGTTGATTGGGGAAGTTGTTAATGCTAAAGTGTTAAGAGATGGGAGATTGTTGGTGTTCTGTAAGGACATGGCGCAGAGGGAAAAAGCTATCGGAGTGAAGCAAATAGGGAAGTGTAAGGTGGAGTCGAGCAGCTGAACTGATCAAGCAGGGAAGCAGTGGAGTAAAGGGGTGATAACAGGAGTGCCTGTGAGTGTTAGCATTAATGAGGTAAGGGACAATTTGAGAGGAGGCGTTCTAGTGAATGTTCAAAGATTGCAAGCAACAAGGGGTGGAGTTAGGGTAGATAGCACGTCTATTCTGTTACAATTCAAGGACTGGGTACTGCCAAATAAGGTAACAATAGGATATATGAGTTATTATGTGAGGGCTTATGTACCGAAGCCTTTAAGATGTTATAAATGCCAGAGGTTTGGGCATGCGGCAACAGTCTGTAAAGACAAAAAGAGGTGTGCCAGGTGTGGAGGGGAGCATGAGTATAGGAAGTGTGGAGATGGTGTACAACCAAAGTGCTGCAACTGTGGGGGTGCTCATAGTGTGGCATATAGTGGGTATGAGGCTATGAAGAAGGCAGTAGAGGTGCAACAAGTGAGAGTGGAGAGAAGGGTGTCATGCTGAGGCAGTGAGGGTGGTCCAGGAGAGAAGGGTGTCATATGCTGAGGCAGTGAGGGTGGTCCAGGTCCAGGGAGATACAGGTTCAAGGGAGAGATGGGTAGGAGCATCTAGACTGGGGATTACGGGGCAGATGTGCAGCGATATGGTATACATAGAAAAGAGAAAGCTGGTGACGTTCATAGCAGGAGCTATCAATAGCACTGCTAAAGGAGAGTCTAAAACGGAGAGGATTAAACTAATAGTGAAGGCTGCTGGGAGACATTTGAGTATAACAGGGTTGACATGGGAAGAGGTTCGAGATGACCTCAATCAGCCAATGGTGGAGTCATGTATTACTGGATCTTAGTTATGGTGCTAATACTACAATGGCATGCTCGAAGCCTGTTGGTGAATGGGCAGGAATTCAAGCAGTTCAATGTTGATATGCTAGCTAAGCCTGATGTGATTTGTGTGCCCCGCTCAGCCCAGTCAAAACTGTTCGCTGCTCTGGCACCCCAATGGTGGAACAAGCACCCTCACGACGCCAGGACAGCGGAGTCACTCACCACCTTCCGGAGACACTTGAAACCCCACCTCTTTAAGGAATACCTGGGATAGGATAAATTAATCCTTCTACCCCCCCCTTACCCCACCCCCAAAAAAAAAACTTTTGTAAAGTGGTTGTCCCACTGGCTATCATAAGGTGAATGCACCAATTTGTAAGTCGCTCTGGATAAGAGCGTCTGCTAAATGACGAAAATGTAAATGTAAAATGTGTGCAGGAAACATGGCTCAAACCGAATGTGGAGTTTATCATACAGGGATATGTAGTGGTTCGTAGGGACCGATATACAGTGGGGAGAACAAGTATTTGATACACTGCCGATTTTGCAGGTTTTCCTACTTACAAAGCATGTAGAGGTCTGTAATTTTTATCATAGGTACACTTTAACTGTGAGAGACGGAATCTAAAACAAAAATCCAGAAAATCACATTGTATGATTTAAGTAATTAATTTGCATTTTATTGCATGATATAAGTATTTGATACATCAGAAAAGCAGAACTTAATATTTGGTACAGAAACCTTTGTTTGCAATTACAGAGATCATACGTTTCCTGTAGGTCTTGACCAGGTTTGCACACACTGCAGCAGGGATTTTGGCCCACTCCTCCATACAGACCTTCTCCAGATCCTTCAGGTTTCGGGGCTGTCGCTGGGCAATACAGACTTTCAGCTCCCTCCAAATATTTTCTATTGGGTTCAGGTCTGGAGACTGGCTAGGCCACTCCAGGACCTTGAGATGCTTCTTACGGAGCCACTCCTTAGTTGCCCTGGCTGTGTGTTTCAGGTCGTTGTCATGCTGGAAGACCCAGCCACGACCCATCTTCAATGCTCTTACTGAGGGAAGGAGGTTGTTGGCCAAGATCTCGCGATACATGGCCCCATCCATCCTCCCCTCAATACGGTGCAGTCGTCCTGTCCCCTTTGCAGAAAAGCATCCCCAAAGAATGATGTTTCCACCTCCATGCTTCACGGTTGGGATGGTGTTCTTGGGGTTGTACTCATCCTTCTTCTTCCTCCAAACACGGCGAGTGGAGTTTAGACCAAAAAGCTCTATTTTTGTCTCATCAGACCACATGACCTTCTCCCATTCCTCCTCTGGATCATCCAGATGGTCATTGGCAAACTTCAGACGGGCCTGGACATGCGCTGGCTTGAGCAGGGGGACCTTGTGTGCACTGCAGGATTTTAATCCATGACGGCGTAGTGTGTTACTAATGGTTTTCTTTGAGACTGTGATCCCAGCTCTCTTCAGGTCATTGACCAGGTCCTGCCGTGTAGTTGTGGGCTGATCCCTCACCTTCCTCATGATCATTGATGCCCCACAAGGAGAGATCTTGCATGGAGCCCCAGACCGAGGGTGATTGACCGTCATCTTGAACTTCTTCCATTTTCTAATAATTGCGCCAACAGTTGTTGCCTTCTCACCAAGCTGCTTGCCTATTGTCCTGTAGCCCATCCCAGCCTTGTGCAGGTCTACAATTTTATCCCTGATGTCCTTACACAGCTCTCTGGTCTTGACCATTGTGGAGAGGTTGGAGTCTGTTTGATTGAGTGTGTGGACAGGTGTCTTTTATACAGGTAACAAGTTCAAACAGGTGCAGTTAATACAGGTAATGAGTGGAGAACAGGAGGGCTTCTTAAAGAAAAACTAACAGGTCTGTGAGAGCCGGAATTCTTACTGGTTGGTAGGTGATCAAATACTTATGTCATGCAATAAAATGCAAATTAATTACTTAAAAATCATACAATGTGATTTTCTGGATTTTTGTTTTAGATTCCGTCTCTCACAGTTGAAGTGTACCTATGATAAAAAATTACAGACCTCTACATGCTTTGTAAGTAGGAAAACCTGCAAAATCGGCAGTGTATCAAATACTTGTTCTCCCCACTGTATAGGGGGGGGGATGTGCCACCTTCATAAAGCAAGGAATTCCCTACAAGATGATAGGCAAAGGTATTGAACAGGATTATGTGGTGGAGGTGTGGTTGAGAGGAGCGGTGGTAGTGAATTACTATAATCTGTGTCAGATATTGGAAATGGAAGTGCTGGAGAGGGTGGAGGGCCAGGAAAGAAGTAAGGTAATGTGGTGTGGGATTTTAACGCCCACAACACACTTTGGGGGGGGGGGGGAACGGATGGATGGAAATGGCCAAGTGATGGAAAATTTGATAGAAAAGAAAGATCTGGTGTGCCTGAATGATGGCCGAGGGTCCAGGATTTATGTAGCCACAGGGAAAGAGTATGCCTTGGACCTCACTCTGGTATCTAGTGCGATGGATATGTGAGTGGGAGGTATGGGAGGAGTCGACAGTAGGGAGGGATCATTACCCCATAGTATGCACAGTAGGCCGGAGGGAGGAGGAGGTGTTAGTGGATGGAGCAGGCAGGTGGGTGTTTGGAAGGGCAAAGTGGGATCAGTTTCAGGAGCTGAGTGAGCAGGTGACGGCTCGGGTGGATATGAGAGGGGATGTAGATAGTATGAATAACTGGGTGAGAACAGCGTTAGTGGGGGCAGCTACTGAGGCTATACCTAAGAGTTCAGGGAGGAGGAAAGCAGTCCCATGGTGGACGGATGAATGTGGGGTAATGGTGAGGATAAGGAACAGGGCATTTAGAGTACTGAAAAGGACGCATAACTTCCAACATCTGATTCAGTATAAGCAGGCCCAGGCCATGGTGAGGAGAACTATCCGTCAGGCAAAGAGGTCATGTTGGCATCGGTTCTGTGACACCATTGGAAGGGCGACACCTGTGGGAGAAGTGTGGGGGATGATTAAGAGGATGAGTGGGATCAGAAGGGAGTGGGATTATCCAGTGTTGGCGAGTGGGGAGGATGTGGCAGTAATAGATGAGGAGAAAGCATTTGTCCAAGTGCATAGCTGCACAAATCTGTCAGAGGAGGGGGAGAGAGAACACGAGAGAGGAGCATCCTGGAGTGCTGGAAAGGAGGGAGGATGTAAATGATGCGTTGAGTGCACCATTTACCAGGGCAGAGGTGAAAAGAGCAATAGGTAAGGGTGGGTTAACTTCACCTGGGAAAGATGAGGTGTGCTATTTTATGTTGGCCCATCTTAGTGATGAGGCACTGGATAAAGTATTGGTGTTGTACAACAGAGTGTGGGAGGAGGGAAAACTACCAGGCAGTTGGAAGGAGGCAGTAGTGGTACCAATCCGGAAGCCTGGGAAGGATCCAACGAAGCCAACAAGCTATCGGCCAATAGCTTTAACATCACATGTATGTAAGATTATGGAACGTATGATTACGGAGAGGCTAACTTACTTCCTGGAGAGCAGAGGGCTAGTAACGCCACATCAGAGTGGGTTCAGGAAGGGTAGGGGAGCTATGGATCCAGTGCTCTGCTTAGAAGCAGAGGTCAGGAAGGCTCAGGTGAACAAGGAAACTGTTGTAGCTGTCTTTTTTGATGTGGAGAAGGCGTATGATGTGGAAGGAGGGGTTGTTAATCAAGCTTGATATTATGGGAGTAGGAGGAAGAATGTACAACTGGATAAAGGATTTCCTGTTTGGAAGGTCTATCCAGGTGAGGGTGGGGAAGTCTTTATCAGGCAGCTACTTGGTGGATAATGGTACACCGCAGAGGAGCGTGATTAGTCCTCTGTTGTTCTCAATCATGATCAATGATGTTTACTCTCAGGTACAGCCGGATATAGGGAGGTCGTTATTTGCAGATGATGGTGCCTTAAGGAAGAGGGGAAGAAATGTGCCATACATAGTCAGGAAGGTACAGGAAGCAATTGATGAGGTAGAGCGGTGGGCATTAATGTGGGGATTCAGGTTCTCTGTAGAGAACTCAGACAGTGTTCTTTACCAGGAGGAAGGTGGGAGATGAGGTATGCTTGAGGTTATATAGGAGAAACTTGGAGAGGGTGGGGGCCTTCAGGTTCCTTGGGGTATACTTTGATACTAGACTGACTTGGGCAGAACACATTGAGAGAGTGGTGGGAAAGTGTAAGAAGGTGCTAAATGTGATGCGCTGTCTGACGGGGAAGGAGTGGGGGGCTGGGCGTTCCTCATTGAAGACCATGTAGGTTGCATTGATCCGATCTGTAATAGACTATGGCAGTATAGCATATGGTTCGGCAGCCCGGACCTCACTGGAAAGGCTAGATATCATACAGGGGCAAAGACTCAGAATAAGTGGGGCGTTTCGGGCGTCCCCAGTGGCTGCATTACAGGTGGAGATGGAGGAAAATGTCGTTGCAGATTAGGAGACAGCAGCTGGCAATGAATTACTGGGTCAACCTACAAGGACATGGGGTGTCTCATCCTGCGAAAGGGATTTTACAGGCATGCTGGGAACATGAGTGAAGGCCGTACACGAGCTTTGGGTGGGTGGGTAATACCCAGGTGAAGGAGATGGGACTGTATGGAAGGGAGTTTAGTCCAATGGTAGTTATTCCTGTAAATCCACCATGGCTACTCCCGCCTCCAGTAGTTGATCTAGAAGTGTTGGAGAGACTACAGAAAGATAGGGAGGGTGTTGATCCAGCTGATTTCTTTAAGAGATGTCTGGAAACTGTGTATCAGGATTTTGTGGCCATTTACACAGATGGTTCAAAAGATCCAAGGACAGGACGTACTGGGTCAGCATTTGTAGTGCAGGAATGTGGGGTGGAAGTCAGGAAACGTATTACAGATCATCTGGCTGTATATACGGCGGAGCTGATGGCCATACTGTTGGCCTTGCAGTGGGTGGAGGAAGTTAAGCCAGATAGAGTAGTTATTTGCTCTGATTCATGTGCAGTGTTAATGAGTCTCCAGTCCTTTAGCTCACGTAGCAGACAAGACCTGCTTTATGAGGTTCTACAAACCCATGGCAGGATTAAACAGATGGATATTCAGATAAGATTTACTTGGGTTCCAGCCCATGTGGGGGTGGAGGGGAACGAGGCAGTAGATGAACAGGCTAAACAAGCACTTAGTAGTGGGGATGTTGATGTTGAAGTTTCAATGAGCAAGGCAGAGGCAAAAATACTGATATATACAGTGATGGTGAAGAGATGGCAGGAGCAGTGGAATATAAATAATAAGGGAAGGCATTTATTTAGTACAGAGGAAAGTCAGGGAGGGGAGGATGGCAGGAAGGGACAGAAGAGAGGAGGCTATTTTTACAAGATTAAGGGTGGGACACAGCCAGTTGAATAAGACATTAAACGTGATAAGAAAGCATCCAACAGGAAAGTGTGATTATTGTCAGGAAATAGAGACTGTGGAGCATGTATTGCTACAGTGTGGGCAGTATCAGAGGGAAAGAGAGAGGATGATATTTAGTATGAGGGAGAAGGGGATACAGGAAATTAGTTTAAAGAGTATATTGAGTAGAGCGTCATTAGATATAGTCACAAATATTTTGTTATCTTTTTTAAGAAAAACGGGGTTAGCAGGTAGGATTTAGTTTATCCCTGTCTCTGGCCCATACTCCAGTACGGTAGGTGGCGGTAATGCACCATAACGTTGGATGCCAACCGCCGATAAACCTCACTGAAGAAGAAGAAGCTTGACGTCAATGCGCATGTCTGAATGTTGCTCCCTCAGCCAATCCACTAGTCGGCAGTAGTGCAAGAAAAAATCCGGAAGTCATTCATTCATAAAATGGAAAAGGAACAAATACATCGGCGGGGTAAATTTGAAAGAAGAATTGCTCAAAAATTGCTAAGAAAAGTTGACTTACACGTTCTAATATGTTGGTGTATATGGGTAGCTATATAAGAAATAGGTAGTTGTGGGAATGGGGTACAATAAGGTTTGCTATCTTAATGTAGACAAACGATGCTTTATCAGCTAGCGCAACCTAGCTAACCTCTACGAATACGAGACTGGACATACTATCTAGCCAACGTTAATTACAGCAGATAATATAGCTAGTTAGCTAGCTAACTGAGATCCCCTGGCTATATTGACTTTGCATCTTTTCTTTTTTACAGCTACATATTTTCAAGGTTTGACTACGCCACCACACTTACAAATGAATGGACTTGCGCCAGGATCGTGTCACCTCCACCTTACCTGACACCCTAGACCCACTTCAACACAGGGGCCCCACAAGGGTGCGTGCTCAGCCCTCTCCTGTACTCCCTGTTCACCCATGACTGCGTGGCCATGCACTCCTCCAACTCAATCATCAAGTTGGCAGACGACACAACAACAATGACGAGACAGCCTACAGGGAGAAGGTGAGGGCCCTGGCGGAGTGGTGCCAGAAAAATAACCTCAACGTCAACAAAACGAAGGAGCTGATCGTGGACTTCAGGAGACAGCAGAGGGAGCACGCCCCTATCCACATCGACGGGACTGCAGTGGAGAAGGTGAAAAGCTTCAAATTCCTCTGCGTACACATCACTGACAATCTGAAATGGTCCACCCACACAGACAGTGTAGCACCTACAGCACCCGATGTCACAGGAAGGCCAAAAAGATCAAGGACATCAACCACCCGAGCCACAGCCTGTTCACCCAGCTATCATCCAGAAGGTGAGGTCAGTACAGGTGCATCAAAGCTGGGACCGAGAGACAACTTCTATCTCAAGGCCATCAGACTTTTAAATGGCCATCACTAGCCGGCTACCACCCGGTTACTCAACCCTGCACCTTAGAGGCTGCTGCCCTATGTACATAGACATGGAATCACTGGTCACTTTAATAATGGAACACTAGTCACTTTAATAATGTGCACATACTGTTTTACTCATTTCATATGTATATACTGTATTCTACTGTATTTTAGTCAATGCCACTCCAAAATTGCTCGTCCTAATATTTATATGTTCTTTAATTCCATTCTTTTACTTTTAGATTTGTGTGTATTGTTGTGAATTGTTAGATACTATTGCACTGTTGGAGCTAGGAACACATGCATTTCACTACACCCGCAATAACATCTGCTAAATATGAGTAGGTGACCAATAAGGGGTTGCCGACCCTACTTCTGGAGAGCTGGAGCATGCAGGATCTTGCTCCAGCCATGTTGTAATTGTACCTAGCTAATTTGTAGAATTAGCTAGGTGTGTTAGTTTCGGGTTGGAGTGGAACAAAATCCAGCAGGAGGGTAGCTCTCTCCAGGGGAGGGATGTTTGGGTACACTTGATGTAGCGTGTACGACTACATTGCATTTTTCTATCCCTATCGATGTCCTAGGACAGGGGGACAATATATTCTACATATTTTGCCATCAGGCTGAGAGAAAATGTGGCAGTTTTAAAGCAAATTCCCTGCTATTCTAATACGGCCCTGACTACCACTGGCGTATGGAGTGAGACAGGCAAGTGCAAAGGCTATTTGCATATTGATGAAATAAATATAATTGTCATTGGGGGTGGATAGGAAAGACTTGAAGATTGCTAAATATTTTTCCAAAGGTTCTGTAGGTATAATAAACCAATATTGAATTGAGTGAAAAATAAATGGGTAAAAAGGAAGTTTGAAAACCCTTGTTCTAGGACACCACACTAAGCAGTGTATTTTCCCGTACAGGAGGATGTTGATACGTTCCCTAAAGAACCCCATGTCTTTTCCCCACATCTACTGGAAGCTGAACAGGTCATCACAATGGAACGTGCGCTTGACAAGGTAAAAATGTCAACAGGTACACTTGGTTTGAGACAAGAAACCTGTCCAAGACACCTGTCCTATAAAGTGATATGCATGTGCCTAACTTGGCGTTGTGCATATACCTAACATAGCTAATTCTCTTTGTTTTAGATCAATCTAGAAATAGAGTTGTTGGAGAAAGTGCATATGTTACTCACAAATTCTGAGTAAGTGTGGTTGTGTTGTTACACAGTGGTGTCTTGAGATTCAAGTGGGTTGTATGTTACATTTTTAGATACAAACATTTATAATGCATACACCATTTGGAGAGATACAGGTAGACTTTTATGTGATAACTACAGTGGGGGAAAAAAGTATTTAGTCAGCCACCAATTGTGCAAGTTCTCCCACTTAAAAAGATGAGAGGCCTGTAATTTTCATCATAGGTACACGTCAACTATGACAGACAAATTGAGAAAAATAAATCCAGAAAATCACATTGTAGGATTTTTTATGATTTTATTTGCAAATTATGGTGGAAAATAAGTATTTGGTCACCTACAAACAAGCAAGATTTCTGGCTCTCACAGACCTGTAACTTCTTCTTTAAAAGGCTCCTCTGTCCTCCACTCGTTACCTGTATTAATGGCACCTGTTTGAACTTGTTATCAGTATAAAAGACACCTGTCCACAACCTCAAACAGTCACACTCCAAACTCCACTATGGCCAAGACCAAAGAGCTGTCAAGGGACACCAGAAACTAAATTGTAGACCTGCACCAGGCTGGGAAGACTGAATCTGCAATAGGTAAGCAGCTTGGTTTGAAGAAATCAACTGTGGGAGCAATTATTAGGAAATGGAAGACATACAAGACCACTGATAATCTCCCTCGATCTGGGGCTCCACGCAAGATCTCACCCCGTGGGGTCAAAATGATCACAAGAACGGTGAGCAAAAATCCCAGAACCACACGGAGGGACCTAGTGAATGACCTGCAGAGAGCTGGGACCAAAGTAACAAAGCCTACCATCAGTAACACACTACGCCGCCAGGGACACAAATCCTGCAGTGCCAGACGTGTCCCCCTGCTTAAGCCAGTACATGTCCAGGCCCGTCTGAAGTTTGCTAGAGTGCATTTGGATGATCCAGAAGAGGATTGGGAGAATGTCATATGGTCAGATGAAACCAAAATATAACTTTTTGGTAAAAACTCAACTCGTCGTGTTTGGAGGACAAAGAATGCTGAGTTGCATCCAAAGAACACCATACCTACTCTGAAGCATGGGGGTGGAAACATCATGCTTTGGGGCTGTTTTTCTGCAAAGGGACCAGGACGACTGATCCGTGTAAAGGAAAGAATGAATGGGGCCATGTATCGTAAGATTTTGAGTGAAAACCTCCTTCCATCAGCAAGGGCATTGAAGATGAAACGTGGCTGGGTCTTTCAGCATGACAAAGATCCCAAACACACCACCTCGGCAACGAAGGAGTGGCTTCGTAAGAAGCATTTCAAGGTCCTGGAGTGGCCCAGCCAGTCTCCAGACCTCAACCCCATAGAAAATCTTTGGAGGGAGTTGAAAGTCCGTGTTGCCCAGCGACAGCCCCAAAACATCACTGCTCTAGAGGAGATCTGCATGGAGGAATGGGCCAAAATACCAGCAACAGTGTGTGAAAACCTTGTGAAGACATACAGAAAACGTTTGACCTGGGTCATTGCCAACAAAGGGTATATAACAAAGTATTGAGAAACTTTTGTTACTGACCAAATACTTATTTTCCACCATAATATGCAAATAAATTCATAAAAAATCCTACAATGTGATTTTCTGGAGAAAAAAAATCTCATTTTGTCTGTCATAGTTGACGTGTACCTATGATGAAAATTACAGGCCTCTCTCATCTTTTTAAGTGGGAGAACTTGAACAATTGGTGGCTGACTAAATACTTTTTTTCCCCACTGTATGAAATGAGTAAATTGTCTAATTGAATGTTTCTTGTAGGTCAGAGGTTTACGTCATTGCCGTAGTTCACCTCTCATCTTCAAGATGTGCTGAGCGAACAGGCAAGCGTTTGCCAGAGGCTGATGAAAGCACTGTGTCAGACAAACTTACCCATAGAGGCTGATATTCACAGGTTAGCGACATTTCTTTTTCCACTAGTGAGAGAGAACAACATTATTTATAATATTCTTGAATTCTGTATGCAGGAAGTCACCCTGCTGTGTATAATGATGTCTCATTGCGGAGTAACATAAATTGTACATTTACCCCAGTTAACTAAGAGAAATGATGGTCCTGCTTTATAGAGTTGTGGTGGAGGTCATGAGGATGGTGGTGGACTTCATTGAGAACTTGGAGGCAAAGATAAACACTGTTTATACTATTCCCGCCATTGATGAATCCATGAGCAATCTGGTGAGTGCTTTCAATAAAAACCCTATCCCCAGGCCAGATGTATTGCAAGTCCTAAACTCTAGTCCTGCCATTGGTTGTGATCAGTAGGATACATGTAGCAAAACATTTTACAGTAGAAAACCTTGTTTTACTAAATGTCGTAACATTTTACAATAGAAAACCTCAGTTTTACTCGATTTCAAAACATTATACTATTAAAAAATGCTCCCTGATTTACTTGATTTCAAAACATTTTACAATAGAAAGCCTTGTTTTACTTGATTTCAAAACATTATACTATTAAAAAATGCTCCCTGATTTACTTGATTTCAAAACATTTTACAATAGAAAGCCTTGTTTTACTTGATTTCAAAACATTTTACAATAGAAAGCCTTGTTTTACTTGATTTCAAAACATTTTACAATAGAAAACCTTGTTTTACTCGATTAAAACACCTTTTATAACAATTCCTTCCTTTTACTAGCCTTATCCCAGAATAATAACACACTTTTCAGGTTGTTACATTTATACTTGTTAATAAGTTAGTAAAGTAAGTCTTGTCTGAGCCATAATGGACCATTTTATTGTTAATACTATACTATGATTTTTCACGTTGCTTTTATGTGTTGTACTCTCTCATTCTCAGAACAACAGTGTAGCTCAGCTTCTGGCCCACGTGACAGAGGTGGAAAGACAGTAGACAGGTTCTACAGTGGAGGAGTAAAAACAGCAGCATGTCCATCAATGACATCACTACCTGAGAGCATGGTGAGTCCCAACTCTTCACCCTTCTCCCAAAGTGTGCACTTGCACACTCCCCGTCGTGAATTCAACAAGGGTGGAATCTCCTTCCAGACAATATTTACACCAAGCCACTGCTTCAAATACATTATTTAAAATGTAGTGGGAGATGTGTGGAGAATCAGGACGCAGCCCAAGTCAAAAACCTTAAGAATCCTTCACAATGGACATTTGTCATTTATATACATGACAAGAAGATTGTGTGGTCTGAAAATGTTTGACAAATTTCTTCTTCAGAGAGAATGGGTGTTGTGTTACTTTACAACATCCCCCCTCAATGTGTTTATCCTAACTAATGGTATCTTTGTAAATAAATCTGTCTTGTTATTATGAGGTACAATGGACCTGTTATTTCATAAAGTGTAAGGCAACACTGTCACCTAGTGGTATCTGGAACTTGTCATTTGAGTGTTACCCCCCCCTGTGTAAAATCAAATGTGTTTTCACTTTAAAATAAATATTCCCTGGGTTGTATTGATTAATGCACACAAGTTTCTTATTGGACAAATTCAGGTAGTCCCTTCCCGTTTCCTTCCAATTCATTTATTTTGGTTCCTAGTCATTTCTTGTGGACAAACACATGTACGGTGAGGGAAAAAAAGTATTTGATCCCCTGCTGATTTTGTACGTTTTCCCACTGACAAAGAAATGATCAGTCTATAATTTTAATGGTAGGTTTATTTGAACAGTGAGAGACCGAATAACAACAACAAAAAAACAGGGAGTGCTCCTAATCTCAGCGTGTTACCTGTATAAAAGACACCTGTCCACAGAAGCAATTAATCAATCAGATTCCAAACTCTCCACCATGGCCAAGACCAAAGAGCTCTCCAAGGATGCCAGGGACAAGATTGTAGACCTACACAAGGCTGGAATTGGCTACAAGACCATCGCCAAGCAGCTTGGTGAGAAGGTGACAACAGTTGGTGCGATTATTCGCAAATGGAAGAAACACAAAATAACTGTCAATCTCCCTCGGCCTGGGGCTCCATGCAAGATCTCACCTCGTGGAGTTGCAATGATCATGAGAACGGTGAGGAATCAGCCCAGAACTACAAGGGAGGATCTTGTCAATGATCTCAAGGCAGCTGGGACCATAGTCACCAAGAAAACAATTGGTAACATACTACGCCGTGAAGGACTGAAATCCTGCAGCGCCATCAAATCAAATCAAATTTTATTGGTCACATGCGCCGAATACAACAGGTGCAGACATTACAGTGAAATGCTTACTTACAGCCCTTAACCAACAGTGCATTTATTTTTAACAAAGAAAGTAAAAATAAAACAACAACAAAAAAAGTGTTGAGAAAAAAAGAGCAGAAGTAAAATAAAATAACAGTAGGGAGGCTATATATACAGGGGGGTACCGGTGCAGAGTCAATGTGCGGGGGCACCGGCTAGTTGAGGTAGTTGAAGTAATATGTACATGTGGGTAGAGTTAAAGTGACTATGCATAAATAATTAACAGAGTAACAGCAGCGTAAAAAGGATGGGGTGGGGGGGCAGTGCAAATAGTCCGGGTAGCCATGATTAGCTGTTCAGGAGTCTTATGGTTTGGGGGTAGAAGCTGTTGAGAAGTCTTTTGGACCTAGACTTGGCACTCCGGTACCGCTTGCCGTGCGGTAGCAGAGAGAACAGTCTATGACTAGGGTGGCTGGAGTCTTTGACAATTTTGAGGGCCTTCCTCTGACACCGCCTGGTATAGAGGTCCTGGATGGCAGGAAGCTTGGCCCCAGTGATGTACTGGGCCGTACGCACTACCCTCTGTAGTGCCTTGCGGTCGGAGGCCAAGCAGTTGCCATACCAGGCGGTGATGCAACCAGTCAGGATGCTCTCGATGGTGCAGCTGTAGAATTGTTTTAGGATCTGAGGACCCATGCCAAATCTTTTCAGTCTCCTGAGGTCCCCCTGCTCAAGAAAGCACATATACAGGCCCGTCTGAAGTTTGCCAATGAACATCTGAATGATTCAGAGGAGAACTGGGTGAAAGTGTTGTGGTCAGATGAGACCAAAATGGAGCTCTTTGGCATCAACTCAACTCGCCGTGTTTGGAGGAGGAGGAATGCTGCCTATGACCCCAAGAACACCATCCCTACCGTCAAACATGGAGGTGGAAACATTATGCTTTGGGGTGTTTTTTCTGCTAAGGGGACAGGACAACTTCACTGCATCAAAGGGACGATGGACGGGGCCAAGTACCGTCAAATCTTGGGTGAGAACCTCCTTCCCTCAGCCAGGGCATTGAAAATGGGTCGTGGATGGGTATTCCAGCATGACAATGACCCAAAGCACACGGCCAAGGCAACAAAGGAGTGGCTCAAGAAGAAGCACATTAAATAGGTGCATTATAAGGTGAATGCACCTATTTGTAAGTCGCTCTGGATAAGAGCGTCTGCTAAATGACGTAAATGTAAATGTAATGTAAATGAGTGGCCTAGCCAGTCTCCAGACCTTAATCCCATAGAAAATCTGTGGAGGGAGCTGAAGGTTCGAGTTGCCAAACGTCAGCCTCGAAACCTTAATGACTTGGAGAAGATCTGCAAAGAGGAGTGGGACAAAATCCCTCCTGAGATGTGTACAAACCTGGTGGCCAACTACAAGAAACGTCTGACCTCTGTGATTGCCAACAAGGGTTTTGCCACCAAGTACTAAGTCATGTTTTTCAGAGGGGTCAAATACTTATTTCCCTCATTAAAATGCAAATCAATTTATAACATTTTTGACATGTGTTTTTCTGGATTTTTTGTTGTTGTTATTCTGTCTCTCACTGTTCAAATAAACCTACCATTAAAATTATAGACTGATAATTTATTTGTCAGTGGGCAAACGTACAAAATCAGCAGGGGATCAAATACTTTTTTCCCTCACTGTAACATAAATATTATTGTAGCAAAATATAGTCGACTTAATCGAGTACCCGGTGCCAGATTTTCATTCTGGCCTGCCGAGATTAGGGTTTCTAGTGAATATGACCCTAATGTTTCTGTTTGACCACAGGTCTCTCTCTCTCAAATAGTCAAACACACACACAGAATTCCATTGTTGATGGGGGTCTATGAGAATGAGGACCAGAGAGAGGAAAAACACTGGAGAAGAAACACTCTTTATTGGCAAGTCTTTGTGGACACAGAGCTCAAAAGTATGATTAGTGTAAAGCAGAATATGAATAAATCCACAAATTCAGAGATACAAACTTGACTACAGACTGAGTACCATAGTCAGAGCCAACACTAATAAAGAAGAGTGAATTTAAAAAATCTACAGGTTGCCTTTCTTTCCCCTACACACACAACACTCTCGTTGGCAGGGAAAGCCTGGCACTAGCTGTGTTATTTAATGCTTGGCATATCAATGACACTGGTCAAAGCAGAGGAGGGGTCACTCTCACAAAGACAGCAGGCTGATTCATATGAGCAGGGTGTCATTGACTGAGGAGTTTGAAAAGTGGTGCATTTGGGCTATCTCAGACTTTGCTGAATTTGAATTTGATACTATAACCACAACTTTTGCTCTGTATATAGCATTGTTAATAATGATAATACATTTTATTTGTCGGACACCTTTCAGGGCACTCAAAAGTAGGCCTACATAAAATCAGGTGCAAATCAAATTGTATTTGTCACATGCGCCGAATACAACAGGTTTAGACCTTACTGTGAAATGCTTACTTACGAGCCCTTAACCAACAATGCAGAGGTTTGAAAAAGTAAGTAAGAAACATTTGCTAAATAAAATAAAGGAAAAAATAGTAGCACAATAAAATAACAATAACAAGGCTATATACAGGGGGTACCGGAGCAATGTGCAGGGGTACGGGTTAGTCGAGGTAATTGAGGTAATATGTACATGTAGGTAGGGGTAAAGTGACTTTGTATAGATAATCAACAGTAGCAGCAGCGTATGTGAAGAGTGTGAATGTATGTGTGTGCGTAAATATACATGTGAGTGTCAGTGTAGTGTGTGTGTGTGTGGTTAGAGTCCAGTGAGTGTACATCGAGCCTGTGCAAGAGAGTCAGTGCAAAAAAGAATCATAGTAAGTAAAAATGTATGCACACATGACTGTAAGTCGCTTTGGATAAAAGCGTTTGCTAAAATGGCTTATTATTATTATTATTAATAAAATAAGGGGGTCAATGCAAATTGTCCAGGTAGCCATTTGATTAACTGTTCAGCAGTCTTACGGCTTGGGGTAGAAGCTGTTAAGGAGTCTTTTAGTCCCAGACTTGGCGCTCCGGTTCTGCTTGCCGTGCGGTAGCAGAGAGAACAGTCTATGACTTGGGTGGCTGGAGTCGTTGACAATTTTTAGGGCCTTCCTCTGACACCGCCTGGTATAGAGTTCCTGGATGGCAGGAATCTCAGCCCCAGTGATGTACTGGGCCGTACGCACTACCCTCTGTAGCGCCTTGCTGTCAGATGGCGAGCAGTTACCGTGCCAAGCGGTGATGCAACCAGTCAGGAACTTTTTGAGGATCTGAGGTCCCATGCCAAATCTTTTCAGCCTCCTGAGGGGGAATAGGCGTTGTCGTGCCCTCTTCACGACTGTGTTGGTGTGTTTGGACCATGATAGGTTCTTAGTGATGTGGACACCAAGGAACTTGGAAGCTCTCAACCTGCTCCACTACAGCCCTGTTGATGTGAATGGGGGCGTGCTCGGCCCTCCTTTTCCTGTAGTCCACGATCAGCTCCTTTGTCTTGCTCACGTTGAGGGAGAGGTTGCCAGGTCTCTGACCTCCTCCCTATAGGCTGTCTCATCGTTGTCGGTGGTCAGGCCTACCACCGTCCTGTCGCCGGTAAACTTAATGATGGTGTTGGAGTTGTGCGTGTCCACGCAGTTGTGGGTGAAGAGGGAGTACAGGAGGGGACTAACTATTGTTGCCTACCCTCAACACCTGGGGGGCGGCCCATCAGGAAGTCCAAGATCCAGTTCCAGAGGGAGGTGTTCAGTCCCAGGGTCCTTAGTGCCCTGCAAGCTCATCACTAAGGTATGGCAGGGATCATCAACTAGATTCAGCCGCGGGCCGATAAAAACTAATAATACAAATCCTGAGTGGATGGTCGGGGAACATAATAACAAATAATTAGTAGACTGCAAATTGACCGCAAGAAGCCCAAACCGATATGTTTGACTAAAACATAATTGTAGCTGATTTCCTGGTGTTTTTACAGTCTTATGTCCAACAGTGAAAATTCACCGACAATATTATTTAATTTTGTTGCTCAGAAAACTTCATTTGGCCCTCGGGCAGCCAGTTGGGGAACCCTGCACTATGATGTTGAACGCTGAACTGTAGTCAATGAACAGCATTCTCACGTAGGTGTTCCTTTTGTCCAGGTGGGAAAGGGCAGTGTGGAGTGCAATAGAGAGTGCATCATCTGTGGATCTGTTGGGGCGGTATGCGAATTGGAGTGGGTCCAGGGTTTCTGAGATGATGGTGTTGATGTGAGCCATGACCAGCCTTTCAAAGCATTTTATGGCTACAGATGTGAGTGCTACGGGGCGGTAGTCATTTAGGCAGGTTACCTTGGTGTTCTTGGGCACTGGGACTATGGTGGTCTGCTTGAACCATGTAGGTATTACAGACTGGGTCAGGGAGAGATTGAAAATGTCAGTGAAGACAATTACCAGCTGGTCAGTGCATGCTCTGAGTACACATCCTGGTAATCCATCTGGCCATGCGGCCTTGTGAATGTTAAACTGTTTGCAGTACATAAGATCATTAAAATCAAGTGCACAGGCTAGATATACACTGAACAAAAATATAAACGCAACATGTAAAGTGTTGGTCCCACGTTTCATGAGCTGAAATAAAAGATCCCAGAAATGTTCCACATTTGTTTACATCCCTGTTAGTGAGCATTTCTCCTTTGCCAAGATAACCCATCCACCTGACAGGTGTGGCATATCAAGAAGCTGATTAAACAGCATGATCATTACACAGGTGCACCTTGTGCTGGGGACAATAAAAGGCCATTCTAAAATCTGCAGTTTTGTCACACAACACAATACCACAGATGTCTCAAGTTTTTAGGGAGCAATTGACATGCTGACTGCAGGAATGTCCACCAGAGCTGTTGCTAGATAATTTAATGTTAATTTCTGCCCCCAATGTTGTTTTAGAGAATTTGGCAGTATGTCCAACGGGCCTCACAACCACAGACCACATGTATGGCGTTGTGTGGGCGAGCGGAGTGCAAACAACGAACACAATTGCATTTTATCTATGGCAATTTGAATGCACAGAAATACTGTAACCAACAAATGCATATCTGTATTCCTAGTCATGTGAAATCCATAGATTAGGGCCTAAATAATTTATTTAAATTGACTGATTTCCTCATATGAACTGTAATTTAGTGAAATTGTTGCATGTTGCGTTTATTCATCACATGGCCAAAAGTATGGCAAGGCCAAATTTGTGGATTCTGATATTTCAGCCACACCTGTTGCTGACCGGTGTATAAAATCGAGCTCACAACCATGCAATCTCCATAGACAAACATTGGCAGTAGAATGGCCCACACTGAAGAGCTCAGTGACTTTCAACGTGGTACCGCATAGGATGCCACCTTTCCAACAAGTCAGTTAGTCAAATTTCTGCCCTGCTAGAGCTGTCCCGGTAAACTGTAAGTGCTGTTATTGTGAAGTGGAAACATATAGGAGCAACAACGGCTCAACCGCAAAGTGGTAGGCCACACAAGCTCACAGAATGTGACCGCCGAGTGCTGAAGCGCATAAAAATAGTCTGTCCTCGGTTGCAACACTCACTACCTAGTTCCAAACTGCCTCTGGTAGCAACGTCAGCACAATAACTGTTCGTCGGGAGCTTCATGAAATGGGTTTCCATGGCCGAGCATGGTCTGGGGCTGCTTTTCATGGTTCGGGCTAGGCCCCTTAGTTCCAGTGAAGGGAAATCTTAACGCTACAGCATACAAGACAATTCTAGACGATTCTGTGCTTCCAACTTTGTGGCAAAAGTTTGGGGAAGGCCCTTTCCTGTTTCAGCATGACAATACCCCTGTGCACAAAGCGAGGTCCATACAGAAATGGTTTGTCGAGATCAGTTGCCAAGCAACTGAAGGTGGTGGAGAGGGGTCATTCTCACAAAACTGACATTTGACCCAAAAAATCTAAATTGTAATTTTTCCCGAAATTCCCACATTATTAAATTCACTGAGATTAGGATACGTACTTATTTAGCTCATAATTATAGTTTTTTTTAAATCAGTTATTTAAGCATTAACGCACGAGGGGGTGTGGTATATGGCCAATATACCACGGCTAAGGGCTGTTCTTAAGCACGACGCTTAAGGTCTGATATATCATGGCTGTCAGCCAATCAGCATTCAGGGCTCGAACCACACAGTTTATAATATGCATTTTACCACAATTTCCAGAAAAAAATTATAATTACAGCAACAGTTTTTAAAGTCCCAAAAAGTAATAAACAAATCCATTTCTAATATTTTTTAACATTGCACCCCTAATGAAAAGGTCTGGCTTAAACATAACACTGAAAATACAAATATTTAAAGTGAAATTATAAAAAATATTATAAGATTAAATCTGACCTTTTCCCAAATGTGAACTTTTTAGCTGTTTAGGTAATATGGACAAGTAGGGTAAAAGGGGTGTTTGAGAATAAGAACCTCATTCTAAGGGAATAAATTAACTTTACTTGTGCTCATCTAAGGACTACTCCTCTAGATGCATCATGGGCTTTATAGGTGTGAGGAAGAGTGTCTTAAATATAATACCGGATCGCACAGGGAGCCATTGGTGTGATGTGTTCGGTTGATCTGGTGCCGAAGAGGATTCTGGACCAGTTGAAGTCTGTTTGTGTAAGTATGGCAAGTCTGTGGAGGGTAAAATTATGATTTTAACTTTGTTTATTTTGTGGTTACAGTACTTGGACCTAGTAACCGAAAGGCCGCTGGTTCGATTAAAGCACCCCTCCGCACCGGGTTGGGTTAAATGCGGAACACACATTTCCATTGAATTCATTCAATTATGCAACTCACTAGGTATTCCCTTCGCCTTAAGTGACGTTGTAGTGATAAAAACGAATGTTTGTGTTCCCAAGCTATTCTGCTGCATACCACAAGGCGTCAGTTTTGAGCTATTTAGGGAGACTGTTCCAATTATGTGCCGTATAAAAACTATGTGCAACTGTGTAACATAAAAATGTGCCGTATAAAAACAAATTCACGATACAGGTGGATGACTAGAAAACCTTTATTTAACCTTAGCTAAAAAGCAAAAGTTTCCCATCAGGCCCCAGCGAGGATCGAACTCGCGACCCCTGGTTTACAAGACCAGTGCTCTACCACTGAGCTATGGAGCCAGTTGGACGGCAGAGAATGTATTGCGTTTGATTAAGGTATGTGACATTTCGACGAATCTGGTAATTATTTTACCATAATTTAACAAATCTAACACTTCCTATTTCTAACTTCACTACACACAACAAGCTGGCGCTAGCTTAGTAAGGCTATACAATTGTGGAAACAAAGCTAGCTAACGTTAGCTGGCGACAAATGCGTGCGAATATCTTGGCACCACCTTTACAAACAAAGTACACACGTTTATCCAAAAACGGATTTCTCAATTTAAAACATAATTTGTTAACATTTCCCTCGATATTTCATTCTTACTTCAATTGAAACTCATGTTGCTAGCCTAGCTTCGTGCCATTTCCAACCATATTGTTCAGCTTTAGTTGTTCACTCATTCCTCGAGCTTGATTGCTATGCAAATTTGCAATGGGAGAGCCAATCCGCGAGCTAGCCTACATTTGCCGCGCATTGACCTTCAGGGCAGACACTCCCTCTCTTTGGTTTTCTCCAAAACAAGTAATTCCATATGAACATTTCCTTATTATTGTAATTTGCTATAAAACAGTCATTGAATGAACCCTGCACAATGTTCATGGTAGTTGGCAACTTTTCTCTCATAATCTAAGGGGTCGTACATCATGAAAATCCTGGAAAACGAATGGAATTTTTAAATGGTGTTTTCCAGGCCTGGAAAAGTTTTGGGAAGTTATCAAGGAGAGGAGGCTCTGGCGGGGCGAGGGTTGGGCTGAGGGCTCCGGCTCGAAACAGCCATCAACCATTATTATGGGAAGCTCCATGGTTAGATCGGTGGAAGTCCGAAATACCCGTACACTTTGTTTTCCTGGAGCTGGGGTATTGGATTTATCAGAAGTGATGCCCACCATCAAGAAACAGATTTCTGCTCTGAAAACAGTTGTGTTGCATATTGGGTCTAATGATATTATGCGTGTGAAATCTGTAAAGCTAAGAGGCAATTTATTAGAGCTCTTGGAGAATGCTCAGAAATTTGCAGAACATATAATTGTCTCGGGCCCAATTCCATCTCCTCGCCGTTGTAGGACTGAGTGTTTTAGCCGTCTTTGGTCTCTTCACCAGTGGTTAATGCGTCTGACCAAAGACTTGGGCATGTCCTTCATCGACAATTTTGACTCCTGGAATAGGCCTGGCTACTTTGTGGAAGACGGAATTCACTTTAATATTCTGTTTTTATTTTAATGTGTACAGGGTTCTCTTGTAAAATAGATTTTTAATCTCAATGTGACTCCCCTGTTTAAATAAAGGTTAAATAAAATAAAAAATACATCCAAAAAGTTTAGGAAAAGTAATACAAATTAATTTAATAATTTCGGTTATTGTAATTTATTTAGTCACAGTTTTAAATATTTTATAAATCAAAATGAACACATCAGCCAGGATCGGAATTACACTTGTGTATCTGTGTTTGTGCGCATCACCTGCATAGTGCGAGACGAGTGGGCTGTTGCTCAAGGAGAGAGAGATGGTCGGACATTACAGCAGCAGGTAGGACTATTAAATATGATAGAGAACAGGTTAACCAGGTAGCCAATTCAAAACATATTGTACCGTCTAGTTAACTGTTTAGCTATTAGCCTATTAGCATGTATTAATGTTTTCGTCATGTCCTAAAAAAACGTTCCACCGGCACCGACTCTCGAGAATAAGGCCATACAAAGTTGATTTACTTTTTCTGAACGTTTCATATGACTCATTTACACTATTATTTTTGACGAAATTAACGATTCACTTTGCTATTATATTAGTTGGGATTTTGTTCAATCACGGTGAATTGAATCATGTGAATCAAAATCATAATTTGTGAACATTCATTTTAGGAAAACACATTTAATGTAGCCTTTCTTTTGGATTATGTGGCTTCAAAACTTGTTTTGTAGATACTTCCAGTTGATTAGAGCATCCAATGTATGGGACATTGCAGCTCAATAGATGCTAGTCAGGCTGCAAAGTAAACACTTCTAAGGTAGCTAAGATTTGTATTTTAATTAACCTGTTGTACTCGCGCTGCTAAAATCCTCGACCATTGCTATTCGAACTTCCGGGATGGTTGTAAGGCCCTCCCCCGCCCTCCTTTCGGCAAATCTGACCACGACTCCATTTTGCTCCTCCCTTCCTATAGGCAGAAACTCAAACAGGAAGTACCCGTGCTAAAGACTATTCAATGCTGGTCTGTCCAATCGGAATCAACACTTCCAGATTGTTTTGATCACGCGGACTGGGATATGTTCCGGGTAGCTTGCGAAAATAATTTAGACGAATACACTGAAACGGTGACTGAGTTTATTAGGAAGTGTATAGGTGATGTTGTGCCAACTGTGACTATTAAAATCTACCCTAACCAGAAACCGTGGATAGATGGCAGCATTCGCGCAAAACTGAATGTGCGAACCACCGTATTTTAACCATGGAAAGGAGACTGGGAATATGGCAGAAAACAAACAGTGTAGCTACTCACTCCGCAAGGCAATTAAATTGGCAAAACATCAGTGTAGAGACAAAGTGGAGTCGCAATTCAACGGCTCAGACACGAGACGTATGTGGCAGGGTCTACAGACAATCACGGACTACAAAAACCAGCCACGACACCGACGTCTCGCTTTCAGACATGCTAAACACCTTCTTCGCCCGCATTGCGGATAACACAGTGCCACCGACGAGGCCCACTACCAAGGACTGTGGCCTCTCCTTCTCTGTGGCCGACGTGAGTAAGACATTTAAGCATGTTAACCCCAGCAAGGCTGCCGGCCCAGACGGCATCCCTAGCCGCGTCCTCAAAGCATGCGCAGACCAGCTGGCTGGTGTGTTTAGGACATATTAAATCTCTCCCTTTCCCAGTCTGCTGTTCCCACATGCTTCAAGATGGCCACCATTGTTCCTGTACCCAAGAAAGCAAAGGTAACTGAAGTAAATTACTATCACCCCATACCACTCACCTCTGTCATCATGAAGTGCTTTGAGAGACTAGTCAAGGATCATATCACCTCTACCTTACCTGTCACCCTAGACCCACTTCAATTTGCTTACCGCCCCAATAGATCCACAGACGATGCAATCGCCATCACACTGCACACTGCCCTATCCCATCTGCACAAGAGGAATACCTATGTAAGAATGCTGTTCATTGACTATAGCTCAGCATTCAACACCATAGTACCCTCCAAGCTCATCATTAAGCTTGAGGCCCTGGGTCTGAACCCCGCCCTGTGCAACTGGGTCCTGGACTTCCTGACGTGCCGCCCCCAGGTGGTGAAGGTAGGAAACAACATCTCCACTTCGCTGATCCTCAACACTGGGGCCCCACAAGGGTGTGTGCTCAGCCCCCTCCTGTACTCCCTGTTCACCCATGACTGCGTGGCCAAGCACGCCTCCAACTCAATCATCAAGTTTGCAGACGACACAACAGTAGTAGGCTTGATTACCAACAATGATGAGACCGCCTACAGGGAGGAGGTGAGGGCTCTGGGAGTGTGGTGCCAGGAAAATAACCTCTCACTCAACGTCAACAAAACAAAGGAGATGATTGTGGACTTCAGGAAACAGCAGAGGGTGCACCCCCCTATCCACATCGACAGGACCACAGTGGAGAAGGTGGAAAGCTTCAAGTTCCTTGGCGTACACATCACTGACAAACTGAAATGGTCCACCCACACAGACAGCGTGGTGAAGAAGGTGCAACAGAGCCTCTTCAACCTCAGGAGGCTGAAGAAATTTGGCTTGGCACCTAAAACCCTCACAAACTTCTACAGATGCACAATTGAGAGCATCCTGTCGGGCTGTATCACCGCCTGGTACGGCAACTGCACCGCCCGCAAACGCAGGGCTCTCCAGAGGGTGGTGCGGTCTGCCGAACGCATTACCAGAGGCAAACTACCTGCCCTCCAAGACACCAACAGCACCCGATGTCACAGGAAGGCCAAAAAGATCATAAAGGACATCAACCACCCGAGCCACTGCCTGTTCACCCCGCTATCATCCAAAAGGCGAGGTCAGTACAGGTGCATCAAAGCTGGGACCGAGAGAATGAAAAACAGCTTCTATCTCAAGGCCATCAGACTGTTACATTTACATTTACATTTTAGTCATTTAGCAGACGCTCTTATCCAGAGCGACTTACAGTTAGCACATACATTATTTTATCGAACCCACAACCCTGGCGTTGCAAACGCCATGCTCTACCAACTGAGCTACATCCCCTGCCGGCCATTCCCTCCCCTACCCTGGACGACGCTGGGCCAATTGTGCGCCGCCCCGTGGGTCTTGTTAAATAGGCATCCCTAGCACATTAGAGGCTGCTGCTGCCTATTGAAATCACTAGTCACTAATAATGTTTACATTTATTGCACTACTCATCTCATGTATATACTGTATTCTATTCTATAATATTCTACTGTATCGTAGTCCATGCCGATCTCTCATTGCTTGTCCATATACAGTGGGGAGAACAAGTATTTGATACACTGCAGGTTTTCCTACTTACAAAGCATGTAGAGGTCTGTAATTTGTATCATAGGTACACTTCAACTGTGAGAGACGGAATCTAAAACAAAAATCCAGAAAATCACATTGTATGATTTTTAAGTAATTAATTTGCATTTTATTGCATGACATAAGTCTTTGATCACCTACCAACCAGTAAGAATTCCGTCTCTCACAGACCTGTTAGTTTTTCTTTAAGAAGCCCTCCTGTTCTCCACTCATTACCTGTATTAACGGCACCTGTTTGAACTCGTTACCTGTATAAAAGACACCTGTCCACACACTCAATCAAACAGACGCCAACCTCTCCACAATGGCCAAGACCAGAGAGCTGTGTAAAGACATCAGGGATAAAATTGTAGACCTGCACAAGGCTGGGATGGGCTACAGGACAATAGGCAAGCAGCTTGGTGAGAAGGCAACAACTGTTGGCGCAATTATTAGAAAATGAAAGAAGTTCAAGATGACGGTCAATCACCCTCGGTCTGGGGCTCCATGCAAGATCTCACCTCGTGGGGCATCAATGATCATGAGGAAGGTGAGGGATCAGCCCAGAACTACACGGCAGGACCTGGTCAATGACCTGAAGAGAGCTGGGACCACAGTCTCAAAGAAAACCATTAGTAACACACTACGCCGTCATGGATTAAAATCCTGCAGCGCACGCAAGGTCCCCCTGCTTGCTCAAGCCAGCGCATGTCCAGGCCCGTCTGAAGTTTGCCAATGACCATCTGGATGATCCAGAGGAGGAATGGGAGAAGGTCATGTGGTCTGATGAGACAAAAATAGAGCTTTTTGGTCTAAACAACACTCGCCGTGTTTGGAGGAAGAAGAAGGATGAGTACAACCCCAAGAACACCATCCCAACCGTGAAGCATGGAGGTGGAAACATCATTCTTTGGGGATGCTTTTTTTTCTGCAAAGGGGACAGGACGACTGCACCGTATTGAGGGGAGGATGGATGGGGCCATATATCGCGAGATCTTGGCCAACAACCTCCTTCTCTCAGTAAGAGCATTGAAGATGAGTCGTGGCTGGGTCTTCCAGCATGACAACGACCCAAAACACACAGCCAGGGCAACTAAGGAGTGGCTCCGTAAGAAGCATCTCAAGGTCCTGGAGTGGCCTAGTCAGTCTCCAGACCTGAACCCAATAGAAAATCTTTGGAGGGAGCTGAAAGTCCATATTGCCCAGCGACAGCCCCGAAACCTGAAGGATCTGGAGAAGTTCTGTATGGAGGAGTGGGCCAAAATCCCTGCTGCAGTGTGTGCAAACCTGGTCAAGACCTACAGGAAACGTATGATCTCTGTAATTGCAAACAAAGGTTTCTGTACCAAATATTAAGTTCTGCTTTTCTGATGTATCAAATACTTATGTCATGCAATAAAATGCAAATTAATTACTTAAAAATCATACAATGTGATTTTCTGGATTTTTTTAGATTCTGTGTCTCACAGTTGAAGTGTACCTATGATAAAAATTACAGACCTCTACATGCTTTGTAAGTAGGAAAACCTGCAAAATCGGCAGTGAATCAAATACTTGTTCTCCCCACTGTATGTATATATTCTTAAATTCCATTCCTTACTAGATTTGTGTGTATATATACACACAGTACCAGTCAAAAGTTTGGACACCTACTCATTCAAGGGTTTTTCTTTATTTGTACTATTTTCTACATTGTAGAATACTAGTGAAGACATCAAAACTATGAAATAACACATGTAGTAACCAAAAAAGTGTTCAACATATATATTTGAGCTTCTTCAAATAGCCACCCTTTGCCTTAATGACAGCTTTGCACACTCTTCGCATTCTCTCAACCAGTTTCACCTGGAATGCTTTTCCAACAGTCTTGAAGGAGTTCCCACATATGCTGAGCACTTGTTGGCTGCTTTTTCTTCACTCTGCTGTCCAACTCATCCCAAACCATCTCAATTGGGTTGAGGTCGGAGGATTGTGGAGGCCAGGTCATCTGATGCGGCACTCCGTCACTCTCCTTCTTGGTAAAATAGCTCTTACACAGCCTGGAGGTGTGTTGGGTCATTGTCCTGTTGAAAAACAAATGATAGTCCCACTAAGCCCAAACCAGATGGGATGGCGTATCGCTGCAGAATGCTGTGGTAGCCATGCTGGTTAAGTGTGCCTTGAATTCTAAAAATAATAAGTGTCACCAGCAAAGCACCCCCACACCATAACAACACCTCCTCCTCCTCCATGCTTTATGATGGGAACCACACATGCGGAGATAATCCATTCACCCACACCGCGTCTCACAAAGACACGGTGGTTGGAACCAAAAATCTCAAATTTGGACTCCAGACCAAAGGACACATTTCCACCAGTCTAATGTCCATTGCTCGTATTTCTTGGCCCAAGCAAGTCTCTTCTTCTAATTGGTGTCCTTTAGTAGTGGTTTCTTTGCAGCAATTGGACCATGAAGGCCTGATTCACACAGTCCCCTCTGAACAGTTGATGTTTAGATGTGTCTGTGACTTGAACTCTGTGAAGCATTTATTTGGGCTGCAATTTCTGAGGCTGTTAACTCTAATGAACTTAAACTCTGCAGCAGAGGTAACTCTTGGTCTTCCATTCCTGTGGTGGTCCTAATGAGAGCCAGTTTCATCATAGCCCTTTATGTTTTTTGCGACTGCACTTTAAATGTTCTGTATTGACTGACCTTCATGTCTTAAAGCAGGGTTGCCCAACCCTCTTTCTGGAGAGCTACCCTCCTGTAGGTTTTCGCTCCAACCCCAGGTGTTACTAACCTGATTCGTCTTATCAACCTGCTAATTATTAGAATCAGGTTTGCTAGTTTAGGGTTGGAGCAAAAACCCACAAGACGGTAGCTCTCCAGGAACAGGGTTGAGCAGTCTTAAAGTAATGATGGACTGTAATTTCTCTTTGCTTATTTTAGCTGTTTTTGCCATAATATGGACTTGGTCTTTTACCAAATAGGGCTATCTTCTGAAATTCCACAAATTAACTTTTAACAAGGCACACCTGTTAATTGAAATGCATTCCAGGTGACTACCTCATGAAGCTGGTTGAGAGAATGCCAAGAGTGTGCAAAGCTGTCATCAAGGCAAAGGGTGGCTATTTTGAAGAATCTCAAATATAAAATATATTTTGATTTGTTTAACACTTTTTTGGTTACTACATGATTCCATATGTGTTATTTCATAGTTTTGATGTTTTCACTATTTATCTACAATGTAAAAAATAGTAAAAATAAAGAAAACCCTTGAATGAGTAGGTGTGTCCAAACTTTTGACTGGTAGTTTGTGTATGTGTATATGTATGTATGTATGTATGTATGTATGTATGTATGTATGTATGTATGTATGTGTATATATAGATAGATATATATATATATATATATATATAGATATATAGATAGTTGCGTTTTATATTTTAGTTCAGTGTGTGTGTGTGTGTATGTGTGTATATATATATATATATTACTGAACAAAAATATAAACGCAACAATTTCAAAGATTTTACTGAGTTACAGTTCATATAAGGAAGTCAGTCAATTTAAATAAATACATTTGGCCCTAATCTATGGATTTCACATGACTGGGAATACAGATATGCATCAGTTCTTCACAGATACTGTACCTTTAAAAAAAGTAGGGGCATGAATCAGAAAACCAGTCAATATCTGGTGTGACCACCATTTGCCTCATGCAGCGCGACACGTCTCCTTCGCATCCCAAACATGCTCAATGAGTGACTGTAATGTCTGAGTATGGGACATTTTCAGCTTCTAGGAATTGTGTACAGATCCTTGCGACATGGGGCTGTGCATTATCATGCTGAAACATGAGGTGATGGCGGCGGATGAATGGCACGACAATGGGCCTCAGGATCTTGTCACGGTATCTCTGTGCATTCAAATTGCCATCAATAAAATGCAATTGTGTTTGTTGTTCGTAGCTTATGCATGCCCATACCATAACCCCAACGCCACCATGGGGCACTCTGTTCACAACGTTGACATTAGCAACCGCTCGCCCACACAACGCCATACATGTGGTCTGCGGTTGTGAGGCCGGTTGGAAGTACTGCCATATTCTCTAAAACGATGTTGGAGGCAGCTTATGGTAGATAAATGAACATTCAATTATCTGGCAACTGCTCTGGTGGACATTCCTGCAGTCGGCAAGCCAATTGCACGCTCCTTCAAAACTTTGTGGCATTGTGTTGTGTGACATTTTAGAGTGGCCTTTTACTGTCCCCAGAACAAAGTGCACCTGTGTAATGATCATGCTGTTTAATCACCTTCTTGATATACCACACCTGTCAGGTGGATGGATTATCTTGGCAAAGGAGAAATGCTCACTAACAGGGATGTAAACAAATTTGTGCACAAAATTTGAGACAAATAAGCATGTGGATAATTTCTGGAATCTTTTATTTCAGGTCATGAAACATGGGACCAACACTTTACATGTTGCATTTATATTTTTGTTCAGTGTATATACGGTGTGTGTGTATATATAGAGTATGGACAGTTTATGAATAGAAAAGGTGTGTACAGCAGTAGTTATATAGGATGAGCTGTGATTAGAATACAGTCTATACATATAAAGTGGGTAAAACAGTATGTAAACATTGTTAAAGTGACCAGTGTTCAATGTCTCTAAATACTGTATATGGGGCAGCAGTCTCTAAGGTGCAGGACAGAGTACCGGGCTGTAGCCGCTCTGAGGATGCGGCTTGGGATGCCGTCCGGGCCGGCAGCCTTGCGAGGGTTAACACGCTTCAAAGTCTTACTCACGTCGGCCACAGAGATCGAGATCCCACAGTCCTCGTGAGCAGCGGTGGCCCTCATCAACTCAGTGTTGTTCTCCTCAAAGAGGGCAAAGAAGGTGTTCAGCTTATCTGGGAGTGAGGCGTCGATGATGTTGTTGGATGAAGTTAGGGGCATATTTTTATATCTAATTAGTTTCAGACACCAGAACCAAGCAGGGTGACTTGGACAAATAGGCTAGCCTTTAGTCAGTCCACACTGAATAGAGAAACAATATTCTGTTTGGATTCCAGGCTTCGAATTGGCAGTTTTAACTTTGCCCATGACTTTCACTCTCCTGTCACTCCACCCTATTCCCTCTTCCTCTTTACCCCCCCCCCTCTCTCTCTCTTTCCCCTCTAATTTAATTCGAAGGTCATTTTATTGGCATGGGAAACGTGTTTACATCGCCTAAGCAAGTGAAAAAACTAAAACAAAACAGCAACGACAAAAAACAACAAAGCAAATTAAACAAAACAAAAATAATCAGACAATAACAGTGACATTACACACAAACTCTCTCTCGCTCTCTCTCTCTTTCTATATATATATATATATATATATATATATACTGTATGTGTTTTCCATGTCAACTGAGCACATATCTTGTGAGTCTGGTTGGATAATTAATTTCAGTATGTGATCATGAGTAAGTATTAAATAACCTGGTATTCCTTATACATTCATCGAAATACTGTTTTAGATGAATTTGCTTTAGAGAAAGCAATGTCTTGCATTAGCAAAAACTTCAATTCAAATAGAAACCCTTTAAGACTTTAACACAGCAATTAAATCAGCATTATATTACCTTAATGAAAGAGGTAGACCTAGAAATGCCACCATCTACAACAATTAGACAAAAGTTAGACAGCAATATTCCTTGGTTTTAGTTACAATCACTTAGGCCACAGTCAGGAATAAATTCAATGGACTCTCATTTCTAGGCATCTACGTAGTCCGAGTTCCCGCATATCACCCCTGCGTCCTCGTAATGGGCACAGTTATGCATACCTACGCCCGTGTGTTGACAGTCCAGCAGGCTCTCCTCTGTCCCCTCACACTGGACATCGTCCAGAAGAATCCGGAGACTCTTCCCTTCTCCGAACTCCGAGTGTTTGGACGCCTTCAGGGCGAACCGGAACCCCAGCTGTCGACAAACCACTGCTGCGTTTTTCGTATTCCAGAGGTCGTCGCACACCGTTCCCCACTCCCCGTTGGCGAAGATCTCCACTCTCCCCCGGTCGTCCCGTCCCTGCTCGTCCCCCGCCAGTCTCACCACCCCATTCTGAGGCACAGCTGCTGGCGCCGACCCGCTCTCCGACCGGTGCTTGCCCTTCTTCCTGCGATGTTTCCGTCTTGTGTGCCTGGGCGGTTTGGTTGTGGTTGTGGTTGGAGGAAGTGTGGTGGTGACGGCGGCAGCCTCTTGCTCCTTTAGAATGTCCATGAGCTCCTGAAGCCAGTCCTTGTCGGACTCAGTTACTGCAGACTCAGTGGGATGGGGTCTGACGGTTTCTTCTGGCGGGGAGAGATTTGGACGCTTGGTCGGTAGTTCAACTCCTGTTAATGCTGTAGAATATAAGAAGAGGTCAGATGTAGGATAACTACATGGACAAGACTAATGTATAGTTGTGGGAGATTAGGTTATAATTAGCATGTAGGACTATCTACAGTGTAATATACGTTTAATAGGAATCTGGCATTCTCAGAGGTCTAAAAACATCTCTCAAATGACTTAATAATCTGTGAATTGACGATGAAGTGAATAATCAAATTGAAGCAGTGAAGTCTAGTGTGTATTTTACTGACATAAATGTTTGATTGAGCAAAGGAGGCCAAATAAAACAAACAAAATAAAAGCAGACAGACAGACGGATAGAGATGAATGTTGAGAGCCAGCATACTCACTTTCCTTTGGTTTGAATTTGATGAGCTTGCCCTTCACTCTGACAGGCAGCGGGTCATAGTGACATTTTCTTGGTGGTGCCCGTCTAAAACAGACAAAAGACAAAAAGAAAAGTCCTCAGCAGGGTAGAAAACTAAATCAGAGGGTGAGAAGCCAGAGGTTCACACCAGTTTCATGCGGCCTCTGTTGAGAAGTTGGCTCTTTAGATGTATTTGATTAGCTTTCAGCTGGTCTCTTTCCCAGAATGAGTTTGAAGGCCTACTCTACTCTTCCCTTTCCAAACATTGCTGTGGTAGAGACTAATTAAAATCAGCTTTGTGAGTGAGTGATGTTCTTGTCCCTGTGGCGGGCCGGGCGCAGTGCACGCTGACTCGGTTAACAGGTGTACGGTGTTTCCTTCGCCACATTGGTGCGGCTGGCTTCCAGGTTAAGCGGGCAAGAAGCAGGGTTGGGTTGTGTTTCGGAGGACACACGACTCTCGACCTTCGCCTCTTCCGTGTCCGTACGGGAGTTGCAGCGATGGGACAAGACTAACTACCAATTGGATACCACGAAATTGGAGAGAAAAAGGGGGTAAAATACCAACAAAAAAAAAAAACACAGAACACAGAGAGACTGAATTTACCATGGAAATCAGATTAAGAACTACAGGCACGTTCTTCTGATTTTAAAATAACCAGATCAGTAATCATGAACTGATGCTCAACATGTTTCACTGATTTGTTTAGTCTTTGTCTCTTTTAAAAAGTGTGTGTCTATGACAGTGTTGCTAGGCTTCTGTCATCTTCAAGAGAAGAGCAGTAAACTTTGTTAAATCCTCACCTAACCAAACAGTGGCAGGGTCAGGCTGTTTTAATTGCAGATTATGTCTTTAAATCCTTACCTTGAGGGATCCACCAGTTTGTAAACCACACCGGTGGGAGATGTGGCACTGGGCACTCCAGTAGACATGAAGTACAGTTCTCCTGTTGAGACAGAAAAATAAAAATGTCACCTACAGTAATTTAAAATCTAGCTAGATTCCTGGACTCTTATTCAATTCTCTAAAGAGCATGCTTTTTAGTCCAGGACTAGGCTTAATCTTGGTTTGAGAAATTGGCATAATGTGTGCAGCCTAGAGATCTGATGATTAAAAACCTTTTTCCGTTGCCTGTGACCAAGGGCAAACAAAAAGAGGTGTAATGTGACTCCTCCTACCTGCCTCGTCCTCCGCGAAGGAGATGATGTACTGGTAGTAGTTGTTGATGAGGCCAGGGAAGGCACAGGTCAGACCCATGCCCATACAGATCTCATGGTAGTCCCACTGACCCGTGTTCCTATTCTCCTGGAGGCTCATCATACGCCTATAGGGAAGAGACACTACATTTTAGAATTGATAACATTTTTCAGGATGCTTTCCTTATAGGCTATACATGAAAACATAAAACACAACCTTCTAAATGTATTTAAAAGACACCTGCTATATAGTATCAACATCCATAACCACTTTTAGGATTTGAATTGAACTTAAAATGATCAACACATACAGTAAGGAGCCTTACCCACTCATAAAGTCTCCAAATATGTACATGCCGTTCAGATTGGGGTATTCACAGCCTCTGTACACATAGCCGCCAGTCACAGACTTGCCCATCTTGTGAGGGTAGGCATAGATGGGGAGTACATCATCTGGAAGAGAACAGAAGCAGGAGATAAGAGACTTCGTGCAGAGCCTGTGATTTTCCAGAAATCCTGATCAGGAGGATTCCCGGATTTCCTGCTTATTCCCTCCTGAGCACTTCCCTTCTAAGCACATAATGACCCTGGAGACCGAGGTTCAAACCCCACGTCACGTCCACCCTTCCCATCTCTTCCCACTCTGATTCCATTACTGTCTAAGGATAAATCAAGTACAGTATATAAAATAAAACAGAAGGAAATCACAGAACAAAACACTCCGTGACCCAGCTACAGGATGCCGGCATGACGATGAGCATTGGAGTTGGCTATACAACACAAACTGATCTTGGATCAGGCTAAACTACAGGATGCCCACCTAGAGAGCTGTTGGCGCACAGCTTCTTGTCATAACAGGAGAAGCCCTCTTTGGCCCTCCAGCCGTAGTTCCTTCCCTTCTCTATGATGTCGATCTCCTCGAACTTGTTCTGTCCCACGTCCCCGCAGAAGATCCGGCCCTTGCCCTCCTTAGTCAGGGGGTCCCCCCGGTCCACAGAACACCTCCATGGGAGAAACAAGAACAAGTCGACCAATAAAACAACTTAAGTGTGGCCTAGGGAGGTCTAGCGGTCTACTGTGTCAGCATAGGTTTGAATCCGGCCTACTGCCCTTTGACACAACCTCTCTCTATCTTTCCCCACTGTCATCCTCTCTCTATGTGTTCAATAAAGTCAGAAAATACCTTTTAAAAAATGTAAGTAATTACTAACAAAATCTTAAGTAATTACAACTAGTTTACACTTTATAACCAAGTTATTACTCCTTTATTCCATGCAGTAATGTAAACTCTTAACACACTTTTTTGTTGTTGTCAGTGTAATGTTTCATGAATTAAAGCATATTAAGTTGTAAAGTTGTAGAAAAAAGGAGCACCTCCACATGTTGCGCACCCCGTAAGCATAGACCTCAGGGCGCGCCCCGTGCTCATGCACGAACGGGTTGTCAGAAGGGATCCTGTACAGGGGACCCCTGTCATTGTCATCAACATCAATACGGAGCACTTTGCCTAACAGGGCTGACCTGCAGAAGAGAGCAGTATGAATGTGGAACATAACACTGTGTCTCTATCTGTAAGTATGATTACTGATTGTCTTTATGGTTTTTAATGTTTTTTTAATGTAAATAGAAGTAATGTATTATTAGCAACAGTGTTAATGTTAACAGCTGTAACTAATCGTTAACATTATATGATTCAATAAGATAATGTCATGAATGTGAGTTCCACAAGTTTTCCTCTCTTCTCTCACTTGTTCTGAGAGTTTCCATATTTCCCAAAAGGGTCACCAGCCATGCCCCCGTCTCCAGTGAAAATGTACAGGTACCCGTCATCAGCAAACATCACCATTCCTCCGTTGTGATTGGACGCAGGCTCGTCAACCTCCAGAATGATCCTGAGAAGGAGTTGGAGACAGAGAAATCAGTGGTAGAAAATCATACAGTAAACGTATTGGCATAGATTTTGTTTGTGCAAAACGTCTTATAGAGAAACCTCCCATTGATGTTCTGTGCAATGACACACTAATCACCTGCCTGTCTCTCCTCAGTGAATCTTAAGCTTGCTGCAAGCTTCACGTGCATAGACTACGTGCGTGCGTGCGTGCACTTGGGTGAAGTACGATTTTTGGAGCAGCAGACACCTTTTGGTAACATCGCCGGCCCATGCATTTCTAGACAAAATAGCAACGTTCACAAGACGGCGATAGCAGAGATTATTCTTTTGTCTTTCCATTTGAGGTGGGAAAAGAAGAATCAAGTTGAAAACATCACCACTGTTAGCTAATTTGAAAGAAAACCAACTGCATATTTAAGGAATAGCTAGGCCTACATGTAATGAAAGTTTAGGTTTGATTTACATTACCTCGTTTTGTGCCTCCCATTAGGCTGTAGGTATATCCGCTAGCAACTTGCTAGCCAGCTGGCTAAAAACAGCAAGAAGGCTAGCCTTTTAGCTTCCCACATCTCCTCCATGTGAAATAATACGATTTATAAATAATTTGCCCTGGCAAATATCATTTTCGTCTACTCGCCAGTGTAACCTACAACATTATCCCAATTTGATATGCTGCTTCAATGTATTCACTCACTGAACAAAAAGATAAACAGAACATGTAAAGTGTTGAATGTTCATTTCTCTACCATAAGCCACCTCCAACCGCGTTTTAGAAAATGTGGCAGTACGTCCAACCAGCCTCACAACCGCAGACCACATGTAACCACGACAGCCCAGACCCTTGTACCCTTGTACAAGCTTGGCACACCTGTATTTGGGGAGTTTCTCCCCTTCTTCTCTGCAGATCCTCTCAAGCTCTGTCAGGTTGGATGGGGAGCGTCGCTGCACAGCTATTTTCAGGTCTCTCCAGAGATATTCAATCGGGTTGAAGTCCGGGCTCTGGCTGGGCCACTCAAGGACATTCAAGACTTGTCCCGAAGCCACTCCTGCGTTGTCTTGGCTGTGTGCTTAGGGTTGTTGTCCTGTTGGAAGGGGAACCTTCGCCCCAGTCTGAGGTACTGAGCGCTCTGGAGCAGGTTTTCATCAAGGATCTCTCTGTACTTTGCGCTGTTTATCTTTCCCTTGATCCTGACTAGTCTCCCAGTCCCTGCCGCTGAAAAACATCCCAACAGCATTATGCTGCCACCACCATTCTTTACCGTAGGGATGTTACCAGGTTTCCTCCAGACGTGACACTTGGCATTCATGCCAAAGAGTTCAATCTTGGTTTCATCAGACCAGAGAATCTTGTTTCTCATGGTCTGAGAGTCCTTTAGGTGCCTTTTGGCAAACTCCAAGCGGGCTGTCATATGCCTTTTACTTAGGAGTGGCTTCCATCAGGCCACTCAACTATAAAGGCCTGATTGGGGGAGTGCTGCAGAGATGGTTGTCCTTCTGGAAGGTGCTCCCATCTCCACAGAGGAACTCTGGAGCTCTGTCAGCGTGACCATCTGGTTCTTGGTCACCTTCCTGAAATGTTTCGGTACCCTTCCCCAGATCTGTGCCTCGACACAATCCTGTCTCGGAGCTCTAAAGTCAATTCCTTCGACCTCATGGCTTGGTTTTTGCTCTGACATGCACTGTCAACTGTGGGACCTTATATAGACAGGTGTGTGCCTTTCCAAATCATGTCCAATCAATTGAATTTACCACAGGTGGACTCCAATCAAGTTGTAGAAACATCTCAAGGATGATCAAGGATGCACCTGAGCTCAATTTTGAGTCTCATAGCAAAGGGTCTGAATACTTATGTAAATAAGGTATTTCCGTTTTTTATATTTAATACATTTGCAAAATAAGGTATTTTCACTTTGTCTTTATGGATATTGATGAGGATTTGTATTTATTTAATCCTTTAGAAAAAGGCTGTAACGTAACAAAATGTGGAAAAAGTCAAATGGTCTGAATACTTTCCGAATGCACTATATGTATATTTTTTTACATTTTAGTCATTTAGCAGACGCTCTTATCCAGAGCGACTTACAGTTAGTGAGTGCATACATTTTTTCACACTGGCCCCCCGTGGGAATCGAACCCACAACCCTGGCGTTGCAAGCGCCATGCTCTACCAACTGAGCTACACGGGGTGTGTGTGTGTGTGTGTGTGTGTGTGTGTGTGTGTGTGTGTATATATATAAATATATATATTACACAGTAGCAGTCACAAGTTTGGACACACCTACTCATTCAAGGGTTTTTCTTTATTTTTACTATTTTCTACATTGTAGAATAATAGTGAAGACATCAAAACTATGAAATAAGACATATGGAATTATGTAGTAACCAAAACAAAATGTTAAAGAAATCAAAATATATTTTATATTTGAGATTCTTCAAAGTAGCCATCCTTTGACTTGATGACAGCTTTGCACACTCTTGGCATTCTCTCAACCATTCAAAAGTTTGGGGTCACTTAGAAATGTCCTTGTTTTCAAAAGAAAAGCAATTTTCTTGTCCATTAAAATAACATCAAATTGATCAGAAATACAGTGTTGACATTGTTAATGTTGTAAATGGCTATTGTAGCTGGAAACGGCTGATTTTTAATGGAATATCTACATAGGCGTACAGAGGCCCATTATCAGCAACCAATGGCACGTTGTGTTTGCTAATCCAAGTTTATCATTCTAATTGATCATTAGAAAACCCTTTTGCAATTATGTTAGCACAGCTGAAAACTGTTGTGCTGATTAAAGAAGCAATAAAACTGGCCTTCTTGAGACTAGTTGAGTATCTGGGTCATCAGCAATTGTGGGTTCGATTACAGGCTCAAAATGTCCAGAAACAAATAACTTTCTTCTGAAACTCGTCAGTCTATTCTTGTTCTGAGAAATGAAGGCTATTCATTGTGAGAAATTGGCAAGAAACTGAAGATCTCATACAAAGCTGTGTACTACTCCCTTCACAGAACAGCGCAAACTGGCTCTAACCAGAATAGAAAGAGGAGTGGGAGGCCCCAGTGCACAACTGAGCAAGAGGACAAATACATTAGTGTCTAGTTTGAGAAACAGACGCCTCACAGGTCCTCAACTGGCAGCTTCATTAAATAGTAATCGCAAAACACCAGTCTCAACGTCAACAGTGAAGAGGCGACTCCGGGATGCTGACCTTCTAGGCAGAGTTGCAAAGAAAAAGCCATATCTCAGACTGGCCAATAAAAAGAAATGATTAAGATGGGCAAAAGAACACAGACACTGGACTTTCTTTGCAACTCTGCCTAGAAGGGCAGCATCCAGGAGTCGCCTCTTCACTGTTGACGTTGAGACTGGTGTTATTTGATGTTATTTTAATGGACAAAAAAATAGCTTTTGTTTCGAAAACAAGGACATTTCTAAGTGAGAAGCATGGCAACATCAAGGCAACTTTGTAACAGCTAACGCCGTTTTTCCAAAGCCAAACCCGCCCATTAGCCGCTGAGTCTACCTTTTTAAGATGCCAAAATAGAAAAAAAATTAAGTAATTGTTTTCAGTATCCTAATTTTGTTTTAGTTTGGTGTTTTCTGATTGTTTCATTTCATACATTCAACAAGCTTTGGACGAAGGACTTTCACAGGGCCACCATCTCCAAAGTTCACTCAAAAAGGCAATAGTTCTGAACTGGGTTTGATTTCGTTTTTGTTGTTTTAATTATTTAAATGTTGTTTATCTTTTAAACTTCCATTGGTTTAAAGCTATTTCTCAGTTATCGCTTGGCTCATGTAAATTATGTAGTTGCCCCTTTAAACATCGTACGGTACCCATAGTGTTGACATTTATCTCATGTAAATGATGTAGCTACATAAAAATATTAAATAAATTGTTTATCTGGGAAATATCAAGTCTTTGGTCTTTTCTTCATTAGCATGCTGGCGATTTCAAGTTGTATTTGATTCATTTTTTATCTGTTAAGACATTGAATAAATGTTGTTTAGTACATTTAGTACATTTCATATGTTTAGTTCTCTGTGAGAAGCAAGCTCATTTAAAGTGATATGTGATTGGTGTATGTAGATACAACATTTCAATGTTGTTAACACACAGTAACCAAAAACCGGATCTAATTTGCATATTCATACTGAGTTTGCAACAAACAGTAGAATGTTCGCCACAAGTTTCCCAGAATTGTTTGCCAGAAGTTCACAAGTTGCCGCAAATTTGCCACAACAGTTTGCCACAAAACTAATTTGCATGTGAAAATATGAGCTTGCCCAAAGGTTTGCCACAACTGGTGGTCCTCTGTAGCTCAGCTGGTAGAGCACGGCGCTTGTAACGCCAAGGTAGTGGGTTCGAACCCCGGGACCACCCATACACAAAAAAAATTATGCACGCATGACTGTAAGTCGCTTTGGATAAAAGCGTCTGCTAAATGGCATATTATTATTATTATAACTGTTTGCCAGAAGCCTGTTTTTTTTCTGTAAGGGCTGCCTCCGTAGAGTGTGTAGACCCCTTTACAGAACATGGAGATAATGCAATAAGACTGATCAGGATGTGTGCACTCTCAACAATGAGGATTCCTCCCTTCCGGCCCACGGGGTGATGCACATTCAGCAGCCATTTTTGGGGCCAGAACACAACACACTCCACATACAGTGGGGAAAAAAAGTATTTAGTCAGCCACCAATTGTGCAAGTTCTCCCACTTAAAAAGATGAGAGAGGCCTGTAATTTTCATCATAGGTACACGTCAACTATGACAGACAAAATCAGAAAAAAAAATCCAGAAAATCACATTGTAGGATTTTTAATGAATTTATTGGCATATGATGGTGGAAAATAAGTATTTGGTCAATAACAAAAGTTTCTCAATACTTTGTTATATACCCTTTGTTGGCAATGACACAGGTCAAACGTTTTCTGTAAGTCTTCACAAGGTTTTCACACACTGTTTCTGGTATTTTGGCCCATTCCTCCATGCAGATCTCCTCTAGAGCAGTGATGTTTTGGGGCTGTCGCTGGGCAACACAGACTTTCAACTCCCTCCAAAGATTTTCTATGGGGTTGAGATCTGGAGACTGGCTAGGCCACTCCAGGACCTTGAAATGCTTCTTACGAAGCCACTCCTTCGTTGCCCGGGCGGTGTGTTTGGGATCATTGTCATGCTGAAAGACCCAGCCACGTTTCATCTTCGATGCCCTTGCTGATGGGAGGAGGGTTTCACTCAAAATCTCACGATACATGGCCCCATTCATTCTTTCCTTTACACGGATCAGTCGTCCTGGTCCCTTTGCAGAAAAACAGCCCCAAAGCATGATGTTTCCAACCCCATGCTTCACAGTAGGTATGGTGTTCTTTGGATGCAACTCAGCATTCTTTGTCCTCCAAACATGACGAGTTGAGTTTTTACCAAAAAGTTATATTTTGGTTTCATCTGACCATATGACATTCTCCCAATCCTCTTCTGGATCATCCAAATGCACTTCAGACGGGCCTGGACATGTACTGGCTTAAGCAGGGGGACACGTCTCGCACTGCAGGATTTGAGTCCCTGGCGGCGTAGTGTGTTACTGATGGTTGGCTTTGTTACTTTGGTCCCAGCTCTCTGCAGGTCATTCACTAGGTCCCCCCGTGTGGTTCTGGGATTTTTGCTCACCGTTCTTGTGATCATTTTGACCCCACGGGGTGAGATCTTGCGTGGAGCCCCAGATCGAGGGAGATTATCAGTGGTCTTGTATGTCTTCCATTTCCTAATAATTGCTCCCACAGTTGATTTCTTCAAACCAAGCTGCTTACCTATTGCAGATTCAGTCTTCCCAGCCTGGTGCAGGTCTACAATTTTGTTTTTGGTGTCCTTTGACAGCTCTTTGGTCTTGGCCATTGTGAAGTTTGGAGTGTGACTGTTTGAGGTTGTGGACAGGTGTCTTTTATACTGATAACAAGTTCAAACAGGTGCCATTAATACAGGTAACGAGTGGAGGACAGAGGAGCCTCTTAAAGAAGAAGTTACAGGTCTGTGAGAGCCAGAAATCTTGCTTGTTTGTAGGTGACCAAATACTTATTTTCCACCATAATTTGCAAATAAATTCATTAAAAATCCTACAATGGGATTTTCTGGATTTTTTTTTCTCAATTTGTCTGTCATAGTTGACGTGTACCTATGATGAAAATTACAGGCCTCTCTCATCTTTATAAGTGGGAGAACTTGCACAATTGGTGGCTGACTAAATACTTTTTTTCCCCACTGTAACTGTACCTCTCAGAACTGTGGTCCACCACGTTCATGTCGCTGGGGGAGATGCGGAACTCGCTGATCCTGATCCGCTCGTCAAAGCCAATCTCCACGGAGTAGTATACATACAGCTTCCCGTTGTACTTGTAGTTGGGGTGAAAGGTCAGGCCCAGGAAGCCCCTCTCGTCCCCCTCCCAGGGCGACGTCAGAACGGCCTTGGTGATGTTCAAGAACGGCTTCTCCAGCTTGGAGCGGTCGGGCAGGTACGTCCACACCAGACCCACCTACGATATGATAATACATTCATTACGGAAATTCCTTTTTGTGAGGCCAACATATACATACAACAAAATACACAGACTCAATACACTATAGGGTGGTTTCCAGGACGCAGATTAAACTATTTTTTAAAGAGATTCTCCATTGGGCTTGTTTTTTAGTGCAGGTAAAGGACTAGGCTTAATCTGTGTCTGCATGGGAAAACGCCCCTATAATACCACAATGCAATACGAAAGCTCTTAAAGGAAAGTGAGCACACACACCTGCTCCGCTATAAAGAAGCGGTGTGTTCCGTCGTTGGCGTAAACCATGGCCAGGGGGTTCCGCAGGCCATTGGCTACCTCCTCCAGGCAGAGCTGCAGGCAACCCTCGGGGTCGGCCCGGACCCGGCCTAAGTTCTGTGTCAGCTGTTCGTTGCTGAGGAGGTGTGTACAATCGTTGTATCATTGAATCATACATAAACTGTACATCCCAATAAAAAATTTGAACATTTGCCCTACCCCACCCCCCCTCCCCAAGCAAACCCTTGGCAGCCCCACCTGAGAAGGTGTGGGTAACAGTAGTCTGGGTCCTCCAGCTCCAGGTGCTGGCAGAAGCGGTCCTGGTCCGTCTCAGCTTCGGCTAGCTGCGGGTCGTCAGAGAGCAAGGTGATGGTGGAACGGCATTTGAGCCAGAACTGAGAGCAGTAGTCAGGGCAGAGGCCAGGGAGGGTTCTGATGGGGGTGCTGGGGTCCTCTGCATCGAAGAGGTGAGCTGCATATGGAGAGCATTCCTGAAGGAGGGGAGAAAGAAGGGAAGGTGGAGAAACAGGAGAAATGAGGGGGAAGTCAGGGACCAACCAAACTCTTTCATTTGGGCACCCCCCCCCCCTGTCCTCTTAGACATTTTGCCTGGTTCTGTGAAGCACGTACACTTTCGATTTGAGGAGATACGCTTGTTTTAACAACATGCATCTTATCATGGGGCTCCCGAGTGGCGCAGCGGTCTAAGGCACTGCATCTCAGTGCTAGAGGCGTCACTACAGACACTGGTTTGATTCCAGGCTGTATCACAATCCGACGTGATTGGGAGTCCCATAGGGCGGCGCACAATTGGCCCAGCGTAGTCCGGGGAAAGCCGTCTTTGTAAATAAGAATTTGTTCTTAACTGACTTGCCTGGTTAAATAAATAATAATAATCAGTATAAGCTTATTTACATCCCTGTTAGTGAGCATTTCTCATTTGCTAAGATAATCCATGCACCTGACAGGTTTGACATATCAAGAAGCTGATTAAACAGCATGATCATTACACAGGTGAGGAGCAAACCCTTAGCAGGCCCACCTTGTGCTGGGGACAATAAAAGGCCACTCTAAAATGTGCAGTTTTGTCACACAACACAATGCCACAGATGTCTCAAGTTTTGAGGGAGCGTGCAATTGGCATGCTGACTGCAGGAATGTCCACCAGAGCTGTTGCCAGAGAATTTAATGTTCACTTCTTTTTCAGTCAAGTGTGTGTGGAGACGAATGTATTCGAGTAAGTCAGTCGTCCTGATAAGCCCTTTCCAGCGTATGTGCGCTAGTTAAAACTGGTAAAAGAAAGTGATGTTTAATTTCAATGGACGAGGGAGAAATAACTTGTAGTATTGGTCACCATCTCCAATTTGTTCCATCCCACTTGATTTTATTTTGAGTAGAATAGCAGCCTATACGAGAAATAGCTTGTTATATTGGTAGTAGGCCTAACCATCTGGATGTCTCTGATATACAGTCTACACTGCTCAATGGGGAGAGTTTGCGCTGCAAGCTGACAACACAACACGGGGCATAGTGTCCTTCACTCCCACTTGCCACAGTAAGGAGAGGGAAGTATACTGAACAAAAATATGAACACAACATGTAATGTTTTGGTCTGATGTTTCATGAGCTGAAATAAAAGATCCCAGAAATGTTCCATACGCACAAAAAGCTTATTTCTCTAAAATGTTGTGCACAAATTAGTTTACATCCCTCTTAGTGAGCATTTCTCATTTGCCAAGATAATCCATCCACCTGACAGATGTGGCATATCAAGAAGCTGATTAAACAGCATGATCATTACACAGGTTTACCGTGTGCTGGGGACAATTAAAGGACACTCTAAAGTGTGCAGTTTTGTCATACAACACAATGCCACAGATGTCTCATGTTTTGAGGGAGCATGCAATTGGCATGCTGACTGCAGGAATGTCCACCAGAGCTGTTGCCAGAGAATGTAATGTTCATTTCTCTACCATAAGCCGCCTCCAACGTCGTTTTATAGAATTTGGCAATAAGTCCAACCAGCCTCACAACAGCAGCCCACGTGTAATCACGCCAGCCCAGGACCTCGACATCCAGCTTCTTCAACGAACATAATTGCATTTTATCAATAGCAATTTGAATGCACAGAGATACTGTGACGAGATCCTGAGGCCCATTGTCGTGCCATTCATCCGCCGCCATCATCTCATGTTTCAGCATGATAATGCACAGTCCCATGTCGCAAGGATCTGTACACAATTCCTGGAAGCTGAAAATGTCCCAGTTCTTCCATGGCCTGCATACTTACCAGATATGTCACCCATTGAGGATGTTTGGGGTGCTCTGGATCGACGTGTACGACAGCGTGTTCCAGTTCCTGTCAATATCCAGCGACTTCGTACAGCTATTGAAGAGGAGTGGGACAACATTCCACAGGCCACAATCAACAGCCTGATCAACTCTATGCGAAGGAGATGTGTTGCGCTGCATGAGGCAAATGGTGGTCACAACAGATACTGACCAGTTTACTGATCCACGCCCCTACCTTTTTTTTAAGGTATCTTTGACCAACAGATGCATATCTGTATTCCCAGTCATGTGAAATCCATAGATTAGGGCCTCATTTATTTATTTTAATTGACTGATTTCCTTATATGAACTATAACTCAGTAAAATCTTTGAAATTGTTGCATGTTGTGTAAAAAATGTTGTTCAGTGTAGCTAGATAGTGTGGCCAGAGTGACAGCTAAAGGACATTTATTGTAGTGATTTTCACCCCCAAAGAATGACAACTATGGCCTTAATGTCTAACGTTACATTTTTGTTTTTACAAAACAAACAATTACTCAGATAAAAAACTGAATGATTTTCAACACTCCCAAGTCCCAATTTCGGCAGACAAGTTTCAAATTCTTGCTGAAGTTTCTATCCACAAGCATAAACTAGCTAGCTGGAAAGGGCTCATCAGGATGATTGACTGAACTGACCGATCCGAATTGAACTTGACTCTCGCTGCTCAACAAACCTCATCAATTTGGACAAACCTCATCAATTTGGGCACCAGGCATGTCTGTAAAGCCTCTCCCCAGTTTTATAGCTAATTCATGCTATTTTACACCTTTTGCCATGAGGCTAAGAGAAAATATTGCTGTTTTAGAGCTAATTACCTGCTATTATACACATTTTGACATGAGGCAGAGCGCACATTTTGAAGTTTTAAAGCTACTTTCTGTAATAAATAAAAATCATGGCTTATGAAGTGTTCATATGCTATCTGTGGGGCCGACCTCCTGGGGGACCCCAACAAAGCTTTGGGAGGGGCCCCCAAAGCCCGTGGGGCCCCCTCCTTGTTGTGGTGTGTGCTAGGCTACGCCAGTGCCTAAAAACGCATGTCAGATCAGACCATTTTATTTGTAATTACATTATCTTTGTTTCGGTGAATGTGCCGCTGAATAACAAGTATATGCCTCTACAAACATGCCGGGACTCGCCAAAAACTGATGGATGATGTAATTCTGAAAACAACCAAGTATCGACCTTTACCCGCGCTTTGCTTACCTGGCAGAGAAGATCCTGCACATACCCAGCACAGTTGGCATATCCATAATAGTCGAAATTGTCCATGATCTTATAGAATTTAGCCATCAATTCCTGGTCCTTGGCAGAGTCGCAGCAGCCGAAGTTCCTGTACATTGCGCAGAACTGGAGGTCATCTTGAGGCTTGAAGGGGGGCTTGAAATCCAAGCATTGTGGGTGTAAGAACACAGGTGCTATAAAAAATGCAAACAAATATAACCGAATGATCGGTGAGTGCCAAACACGGCCGAATAAATCACAACAATACAACATAATGACGTTACTTCAGGTCACCCGGTGCACCACTCGAACTTCAAGGATCAGAAATGCATGCAAACCAGCAAAAAACGAGTCTCACTCCGGTTCTAGAGTCCCGTTGACGCCTTGTGTGTGTTTGAGAGCGAGAGCAATCGGTTCACTGCACTTTGCTCTATATCTTTAATAATCAACTTTCGACGGAATGCAGTCCGTTTTATGTGTTATTCAACCGCGCAAGACATTACGTCGTCTCTATGTAGCCTATAGGCTAGTTTTGAATTCTCGTGCTAAACGTCCCGGCCCCGTCTTAAGAAATGCAGCAGTCTTTTGCTGTCTGTTTCCTCCGTTTTGTAAGTGTGCTTGACCGCAGACGTAAATCATCTTTGCTCCACTATTACTATTCATATCCCCTATCTGCCTTGAGACCCGCACAAAACACACAATAATAGGAGAGGAAGTCATGGTAACAGTCCTTTCTGAGACAGTTGTGTTTTCAGACAGACATCAAAACATTGAGAAGAGGCCTAATGCAATAAACAGAAGACAAACACAACGGAGTTATTCCACTTCTTTGGATGACTTTTGTGACTGTCAGTCAATTAACTCACTCTTGTATTATTCGAACAATAAATTCACTAATTTAGCTATATTAATACAGTATTAATATAGCTAAATTAGTTAATGTATTATTGTGTTCCACATGAATGGAAATAATATATATTTCTAATTCCACACCAATAATTGTATTTCTTTGATAGAACCATTTCATTCTAGGATTTATTTATTTTTGGTCTGGATTTTCTCAGGATTTGTTTTCTAAATTCTGCATCATATGCATGAAGTGGTTTTGCAACAATGTAGCCTAAAGTGTGGCATGGTGGAATTAAAACATTTCTACAACTGCCTTGTTGCAACATTGTTGCAGTTTTTGGTGCAATCAATCAATCAATCAATCAATCAAATGTTATTTATAAAGCCCTTTTTACATCAGCAGATGTCACAAAGTGCTATACAGAAACCCAGCATAAAACCCTAAACAGCAAGCAATGCAGATGTAGAAGCACGGTGGCTAGGAAAAACTCCCTAGAAAGGCAGCAACCTAGGAAGAAACCTAGAGAGGAACCAGGCTCTGAGGAGTGGCCAGTCCCCTTCTGGTTGTGCCGGGTGGAGATTATAACAGTACATGGCCATTAAGGCCAGATTTTTCTCCAAGATGTTCAAACGTTCATAGATGACCAGAAGGGTCAAATAATAATCACAGGGGTTGTAGCGGTTGCAACAGGTCAGTACATCAGGAGTAAATGTCACTTGGCTTTTCATAGCCGGGCATTTAGAGGCTGAAATAGCAGGTGCGGTAGAGAGAGAGTTGAAAACAGCAGGTCTGGGACAAGGTAGCACGTCCGGTGAACAGGTCAGGGTTCCATAGCCGCAGGCAGAAGAGTGGAAACTGGAGCAGCATCACCACCAGGTGGACTGGGGACAGCGAGGAGTCATCAAGCCAGGTAGTCCTGAGGCATGGTCCTAGGGCTCAGGTCCTCTGGGATGGGAGGGGGAGAGAGAGAGAATTAGAGGGAGCATACTTAAATTCACACAGGACACCGGATAAGACAGGAGAATAACACCAGATATAACAGACTGACCCTAGCCCCCCGGCACATAGACTATTGCAGCATAGATACTGGAGGCTGAGACTGGGGTGCAATGTTGTCTTTGCCACTAGATGGCAACCTGTTCAAACAATATTCTTGAAATATTGTTTCGGCACAACGTCCCAACATCGTCCCAACCCATGGCGTCACAACTTGTTGAATTTTAGTAAACGATCAACAACTTTATTTATGGATTAACCTCTTAAATGTAGGAACTAAATGTAATCTAAAATGTAATCTACATAATCCTCTAAAGTAATTATTTATCATGAAGGCCATAAAAAATAACTAGTAATGTTGCATACTCCAATAAAGGTTACAATCTCACCTTTCTGGTCAAATGTTTTATAAATTGCTTTGGTGTAGTCACTTTTGAGGACACAAGCTCAAATACACAGTAAACACATATGATCAAAAAAGCTTTTAAGCTTTAGAATCAATGTCATAGGCCTATAGTTCTCAGTGGCCTCTCCCCCCTGCAAAGCCTGACAGTAAACTATTGTGGTAATTTAAGTCAGGGTGAATGAGGAAGAATATATGCATATATGCATAATAACTATGCATCAAACCCCTAGGCAAATAATGAGAAGACTCCACCAAGCAAAACATCTGTATCTACAGCCATAGCTAATAATTATTCTACAATATAATCTTTTTTATTTGTTAATTAGACGCCCATTTGTCACATTCCATAACATATTTCCATACAGGATCATACAAAGTTAGGCATAGGCTACTCCTGTTATAACTTTATCATTAGCCAGTAACCTAAAGAGTATTTCATTCGTTTTTTTTATTATCCGGAAAATGATGGGCAATCGGCCTATTGTGGCCTCGTATGTATTTGTATTCCAAATAGGCCTATTCATTTTTTGTTTACGACCAAATGCACTTCAGTTTACATTCCGAATCTTGAAATGGGAGATGTTCCCCTAATTAAATCTGCCAGCTGGCCCTTTAAGAAGACTGAACAGTGGAGTCAAAGCACAAGGCTCTCCTTTTATCTACCTGCTCCAACTACTAGGCCACTGGTTTCCACTAGTCCCTGATTGGTCGCCCGAATAAGTCTTCTTGAGTTGGTTGCATCAAGCCTGAAGCTGACAGGGTGCTGAGATCATAGGGCGAATTGAACTAAGTCTGATTCCAACCTGGCTGCCTTGATGGAGGACATCATTTGATCAGAATACTATAACCCTAGTGCATGTCGGCCTTGCTTGGAAAGGAGGAATTGCTTTATGAGCTCGTCCGCGCTTGTTAACGGGAACATTTCTGTCTTCTGAATTAATATTGCCTGGCTGAAAGCAAACCTGCGCTGTGGACACACAAGCTCTGACATCACGAGTTTATGCAGTGCTTGCTGATGATCAGCGAGGCTGTGGGAGATCCTTCCCAGTCACTCGGTGAATCCGATGTCCAAAGAGAACCATCTCTCTCCCGGTCTGTCCGGTGCGTAAAAGCGGGCACGGCGTCTCTCCAAACTCCACTCTGAGAGCAGTTACCGAAATGGAATGAAAACGAAAATCTGCTTTTAGAGATTTTGCTGATTTTTACAAGGAGATTATCTACGGTACGGCTGCGTGCCTGCCTGCTTACTTGCCTGCCTATTTGGGACACCTGCTTAGCTCCAACGCGCTTTTATTAGGCTACAGATTCCTGGCGTGTTGAATTCATCGTTATCCTTCCTTCATATCGCATTGGAATAATTTAATCTATCATGGATTTGATTTTCTTTACAAAGTCACCGTTTAGGCTCGGTTAGACATCCTATAGATTCGGACACTGTAGAGTTCCATTGAACCCACGCAGCAGCGCAACACCAGGAGCGGAACATGGACAAAAATGCCACAGACGGACCGTTGCGGGATGACTTGAGCAAACTCACGGACGAGGAGCTCTCCAGGCTCGGAAAAGACGAGCTCATCAGGAGGCTACGGAAAACGGATAACGAGAAAATGAACTTAATGGTGGAGCACGGGAACATGATGAAAGACGTGAACCGGAGACTACAGGTCCACCTTCACGAGATCCGCAGTCTCAAGGAGATCAACCAGAAGCTCCAGGACGACAACCACGAGCTCCGGGAGCTCTGCTGTTTCCTGGACGACGACAGGCAGAAGGGCAAGAAGCTGTCCCGGGAGTGGCAACGCTTCGGCCGCTACACCGCCGGATCGATGTGGAAGGATGTCGGGGTGTACCATCAGAAGCTGAAGGATCTGGAAGCCAACCAGGACTCTGTGATGCGGGAGAACCTGGAACTGAAGGAGATCATTCTGATGTTGGAGGATGAGAGGAACGGAGCCGGGTCACGGAGCTCTATAGACTCCCAGTCCAGCCTGACCAACCTGAACGGGGGCACCGGAACCGTTAGGGACGTCGGGGACGGGAGTAGTACCTCCAGCACCGGCAGTGCCGGTAGTCCTGACCACCACCACCACCACAATCACATACATAAGCCGGCCGAGGGGAAGATAGCATCCTTGCAGAGGTCTATGGACGATCTGTCGCCAGCGTCACACATCCATAGGAGCATCCCTAATGAACTGCATGGTGAGTCCATAGAATGACATAGAATCCTATGAATGATATAATCTGTGTGGGTGAGTCTCCCTACAAAGTGCCACAAAACCCCCAACTTGGCCAGTGCGCCTTATTATTGAAGATGATATGGATCTTCATTTTATAGGCTACCTTTAGTTTGATATATAGGGCTCCGATGTGTGAATGAATGGGTGGTAGGCAGCCTAGTGCTGTCCTGTTATGCAGATTTATTAAATGTATAGCCTACAGATGTGAGACATGAACCATTCTGAAATCTGCCCTAGCTGGCTGTGTGAGTAGAGAAAGTGAATGAGAGTTTAATATGCCTATAGTCAAGAACACAAGTTACTTGTAAGTGTGTGACAGAGTGGTTTGAATTGAAGCCCTATCCAAAAATCATACATTAGGGTTACTTTTGAGTCTTGTAGGGCACTATATACGGAGCTATCTGGGACACAACCTAGAATTCAAGCACCCCACTTGTCACACTGATGCCCTTAACTCACACCTCTGACATCAGAGTGTTCCAGTGGCATCATGATAAAATCAGTCTTATCAGGAAGGAGTCAGGCCAGTTTGGAACATGCCCAGGCCATCATGACCTCCTGACCTGTTAATGGTCCACAAGGAGACATGGAGAGTCCGATAAGGACCTATCACCCCGAAACCAGACAGTCTTTAAAACAATGTCCCTCCCACCTTTGATTACGGTCTGCATTTCAATCTAATCTGTGCATCCATAACCACACCTTGCACTGTATCCTGTATGTCAAATCACAAGAGGCTCATGTGCAACCTAATGTAAAATGTGACAGATGCTTATTTGTCGGTTCATGGTCAGCTAGTATGCTATACATAAACACCTCCTTGGAAGGTGAACTTCCTGTCATGCCCTGTTACATAGTAATAACAAGGTGGCTGACTGGGTTCAGAGGACGTTTACATAAACTGCTGCTGTTAGTGTTAAGTGGTAGATAAGAGATGTAGAGTTATGTGGATGAGGGTAATTCCAGTGGGTTCCCCACCCTCACTCCTCTCCACGCACCCTGACCACCAAGGTACTTCAAATAAAATGTTTGACAGGATTTGATGGAAGCCAGTCATGAGAGAGAGATGAGAGGGGTACCCTTTGAGGTTCCTATCTCAGGTACTCACTAGCAGAAGTGAACAGTTACAGTGAGTTTTAGCAAGAGTGTTTGAGAGTTCAGTTCATGTTGAACATGATGGATGTTGATGGATAGGTCATTACTTCAGGTTCATGTTGAACATGATGGATGTTGATGGATAGGTCATTACTTCAGGTTCATGTTGAACATGATGGATGTTGACGGATAGGTCATTACTTCAGGTTCATGTTGAACATGATGGATGTTGACAGATAGGTCATTACTTCAGGTTCATGTTGAACATGATGGATGTTGACGGATAGGTCATTACTTCAGGTTCATGTTGAACATGATGGATGTTGATGGATAGGTCATTACTTCAGGTTCATGTTGAACATGATGGATGTTGACGGATAGGTCATTACTTCAGGTTCATGTTGAACATGATGGATGTTGACGGATAGGTCATTACTTCAGGTTCATGTTGAACATGATGGATGTTGACGGATAGGTCATTACTTCAGGTTCATGTTGAACATGATGGATGTTGACGGATAGGTCATTACTTCAGGTTCATGTTGAACATGATGGATGTTGACGGATAGGTCATTACTTCAGGTTCATGTTGAACATGATGGATGTTGATGGATAGGTCATTACTTCAGGTTAATGTTGAACATGATGGATGTTGATGGATAGGTCATTACTTCAGGTTCATGTTGAACATGATGGATGTTGATGGATAGGTCATTACTTCAGGTTCATGTTGAACATGATGGATGTTGATGGATAGATAGGTCATTACTTCAGGTTCATGTTGAACATGATGGATGTTGATGGATAGGTCATTACTTCAGGTTCATGTACCTTTGCGGAGGTGCTGATGTTGACGTATAAAGAGTGTCAGAATATGGTTAAATAGCGACAGCATCATTATTGACTGAAAAGACTGAAAGTAGACAGACTAGACTGAGACTACGTTCATGTTTACATTGAGGAAGCGAAGGAACATAGCACTCACACACACTCTGTGCCTCCCAGGCGGTGTGTGAGCTCTGCACTAGAGGAGTGTGTCAGGAGTGTGTGCGCGATGCGCGGCTTGAAGGGATGTTTGCTCTGCGGCTTGTAGGGAGACCATTAAACACATGGTGTGAAATGCCAGCACAGCACTTCTCCTATCCTATGGGTTACCAGATACACACACACACACTGCTGTCTCAGTCTGGAGAGCCCTACACGCTGGAGAGAGATAGGCAGAAGACACCCACTTCCCACACAGGTGCTAGCTAGGCAGTGGGTACCAGGAAACATGGAATAAAACACTTATATCTGCAGTACATCACACATACAGTATTTGAAGCAGGTAGTTTCATAATGATAGTTACACTGAAGCTACACTTCATAGTGTATCCATACCATATGGACTTTGTTGATTGTTTTTGTCCATCAACGTTTGTGGTGTAAGTGGTCACGTGATGGTGTCACAGATGGTGTCACAGACTTACCCACATAGCCGCGGGAAGTAGGGTTGCTGAGCACCCCCTGAAAAATCAGAATAACATTTTAAAAATGTACACTACCGGTCAAAAGTTTTAGAACACCTACTCATTCAAGGGTTTTTCTTTATTTTTACTATTTTCTACATTGTAGAATAATAGTGAAGACATCAAAACTATGAAATAACACATATGGAATCATGTAGTAACCAAAAAAGTGTTAAACAAATCAAAATATATTTTATATTCAAATAGCCACCTTGACAACTTAATTTATAAAAAAATACTATTCATTATGAACATTTCACCCATGAGGGCGCCTTTGGTCATTGACTACAGGAAAGGGCTACAACTTGCTGCCTCTCCAATCTGTCCCCTATACAAATTGCGGGGCACTATAACCACATAGAAGTTAAATTGGTACAGCGTTCTCACTCACGGGTGCAACAAATATAGCCTCTTACAAGGCACGCCTCAAAATATATTAATGAGCAAGAAACAACAATACCATGCACTCACTAGTGTTCGAAAGGTTTTTGGCACTCCAAAAATTCCAGTACCATGAAACATTTCAGAGTATTTTACTGTTGATAATACCCCAAATTAGCTTATAATTTACAGTTTTCCGTTACAGTGCACTGACTGAGCTCTGCAAACTGTCCATATGTTGACATGTTAAGTAGGACCCACGTCAGGCCTCATAGTAGTCCAACTGTATTCAACTTTTAGACAAGCCATGTTTAACTTCATAGTAATCTAGCTCTGTTGAAAAGTTGAAAGGACCCAGTCTGCTAATGGATCCTCCCTATAAACCAAGTCTTTATCTTATCTTAGATATGCACTTTTCGCTATCTCCACTCACTCCTCCTAAACTACCTCTATCCTATCTTTCCACTACTCCTACTCCCTTCTCCCTCAACTCCCCTTTTCACCAGATGATAAACTCTGTGGCTCATATGCTACTTTTACAGTAAGGACAGTTGGCTGGACAATACATCACATCTCATCAATACAGCTACAAAACAGACTGTCTCATCAATACAGCTACAGTACAGACCATCTCATCAATACAGCTACAATACAGACCATCTCATCAATACAGCTACAGTACAGACCATCTCATCAATACAGCTACAATACAGACCATCTCATCAATACAGCTACAATACAGACCATCTCATCAATACAGCTACAATACAGACCATCTCATTAATACAGCTACAATACATCACATCTCATCAATACAGCTACAAAACAGACCGTCTCATCAATACAGCTACAGTACAGACCATCTCATCAATACAGCTACAGTACAGACCATCTCATCAATACAGCTACAATACAGACCATCTCATCAATACAGCTACAGTACAACACTAACTTTAAGCATCAGTTGTCAGAGCACCTTAACGATCACTGCACCTGTACACAGCCCATCTGAAATTAGCCCACCCAACTACCTCATCCCTATATTGTTATTTATTTTTGTTCATTTGCACCCTAGTATCTCTGTTTGCACATCATCTCTTGCACATCTATCATTCCAGTGTTAATACTAATTGTAATTATTTTGCACTAAAGCCTATTTATTGCCTTACCTCCATAACTTGCTACATTTGCACACACTGTATATATATTTTCTGTTGTATTTTTGACTTTATGTTTTGTTTTACCCCATATGTAACTCTGTGTTGTTGTTTTTATCGCACTGCTTTGCTTTATCTTGGCCAGGTCGCAGTTGTAAATGAGAACTTGTTCTCAACTGGCTTACCTGGTTAAATAAAGGTGAAATAAAAAATAAATAAAAAGTACAGACCATCTCATCAATACAGCTACAGTACAGACCATCTCATCAATACAGCTACAGTACAGACCATCTCATCAATACAGCTACAGTACAGACCATCTCATCAATACAGCTACAGTACAGACCATCTCATCAATACAGCTACAGTACAGACCATCTCATCAATACAGCTACAGTACAGACCATCTCATCAATACAGCTACAGTACAGACCATCTCATCAATACAGCTACAGTACAGACCATCTCATCAATACAGCTACAGTACAGACCATCTCATCAATACAGCTACAGTACAGACCATCTCATCAATACAGCTACAATACAGACCATCTCATCAATACAGCTACAGTACAGACCATCTCATCAATACAGCTACAGTACAGACCATCTCATCAATGCAACTACAATACAGACCATCTCATCAATACAGCTACAATACAGACCATCTCATCAATACAGCTACAGTACAGACCATCTCATCAATACAGCTACAGTACAGACCATCTCATCAATACAGCTACAATACAGACCATCTCATCAATACAGCTACAGGACAGACTGAGACAGTATGTGTGGCTCTTTTGTCCATGTGGTTAAGGCTAATCAATGTGTTTGCATTCCAAGTGGCACCCTATTCCCTATTTAGTGCACTACTTTTGACCAGAGCCCTATGGGTATGCCCTATGGGCCCTGGTCAAAATAAGTGCACTACTAGGGAATAGGGTGCCATTCGGGACACATCCGATGTGTGAAATGTGCAGTGTCAGGCCTGTGACTGGCTGGTGGTCACTGTGACAAAGCCATTGTTACAGTGGGCATACAGCCCTGCATGTTGTCTTTGTCAATAATACTCTGATGGACAAACTGTATTGATCATAGTTCCATTGTTGTGTGAATAGTAATGTGGTCTGGTTTTGGCACAAGCTGCTCGGTCAGAGCCTGGCTAGCTGTTGTATTCTGGTTGGTTCATTGTCACAGTGTCACAACAGGTGTAGTCTAACAGTGAAATGCTATCGCCACCAAGACTAATGTTTCTCCTCCAGTATTCTCTCATCTGTGTGTGATGCAGTGGTCATGGTGGGATCAAACAAAGAGTTATAGCCTGTTTATTGGTTCCCTCTGCTCTCTGGCCTATTAAATCAGCAGCTGAAGCTGAGGGGAATGAGGTGCCACTGTGTCGCTGTCAGTTTTACCCGCTGCTTTTATTTACTGTGGGAGGGCTGTCAGTCGCAGTTTTATACTCTCTTATTTAGGTGGTTCTCTCTCTGTGTGTGTGTGTGTGTGTGTACATCTGCCTGTGTGTATACGTGTGTGTGTGTGTGTGGAGGGATACGTACGGTGAGAGAGCTCACTTGTTGAGATTAGTCCTGACTGTAAATTCAGAGGATTAATTCCAGCGCTGCCTCAGAGGAAAAGACTCGGGCGGCATGCACTCTCTCTCACAGCAGTGTGTGATGTACACCTCTCTCATCTTAAAAGTGGCAGCCGGCCCTCTTACAGTTACAGTGTGTGTGTGTGTGTGTGTGTGTGTGTGTGTGTGTGTGTGATATACACTCACTGGATAGTTTATTAGGTACACCTCTGCCCTACAGACAGTGAGTCATGTGGCCATGGCTTGCTATATAAAGCGTACAGACAGGCATCCAGTTACTGTTTGATTAAACGTTAGAATGGGCAAAACGAGTGACCTAAGCGACTTTGAGCGTGGAACGATCGTCGGTGCCAGGTGGGCCGGATCCAATATCTCAGAAACGACCTCCTGGGCTTTTCACACACGACAGTGTCTAGGTTTTACAGAGAGTGGTGCGACAAACAAAAAATATCCAGTCCCCTTATTTACAACCTACTGTACACCACTAAGGTGCTAGTCAATCAGCAAGGACACAGCTTCTATGTTTAGTTATGACTACAATATATCACTGGACTAAAAGCTAACAGTAGCTTCTAGTTCTCATGAGACTAAACAGGGTTCTCTCTGAAAATAGTTCTCTCTCCCTCCATCTTGTTTTTGTTGTTGTCTCATCTACAGTATGGGAATTGCAATGACTTCACTCTTTTGTTCTATTGTTCTAAAGATTTTCCACTCACTTATGTACTTTAGAAGTTGTTTTAATAATTTCATAATTATAGTCAGGCATAATAAACTTGTTCATAACAAGAATGCCTGTCAGGAAAGGGTTTGGTCCTAACGGATAACTGGCTAAATATTTTCTCCTGCCTCGGGTGGTGGGTTCACTCTGTTCACTTCAAACCGCTTTGAGGTGATTAGACAGTCTACATAGTTTGCAGTGCAGTGATAACTCTTATCTTGTTTGGAGAGAGGGGAGGTGAGGGGGAGGTTAGGGGGATGTTGATTTTGGCTGAGACACCCAGCAGTACAGTGGGGAGGTGTGGTGGGGCCCTGAAAGCACTGAGCTGGGCTGGATTGTGTCTGGTTACTGTACCTCCATTAGGGCAGAATCATCAGTATTCAGTAAAACTGTACTTTTAATGCACTTTGAGATATTGTTGGTGCATGGGTTCCGGTTTCTCTTAGGACTCTGTGGTGTGTTTGGTTGGCTTTGCCCCTTGGTTTGGTCCTCCTGTCTAAGGGTCCTACTGGGACACTTGTGCTCTTAAGCTTTGTGTTCTGTGTTATGGCTCTGTGTGTGTTTGGTTTTGCCCTGTCTCGGGCCCTGGCTCACTTCCTGGATGATGCGTTTGATCAGGCAGTGTAGAGTCAGGCTCGTGGGCTGTGTGTGAGGCTCTATGGGGCGGTGGAGGTCTTTGTTCAGCCATCTCTGTTGTGTTCAGCTTCTGTGCCCTGCTTCCCATCTGCCCTCCTCCTTCTCCTCCTCCACCCCCAACCCCCAAACCTTTATCAATGGGTCTCTTTCACTCGCTCACTCACTCATTTACTCTAATTTATTCTCTCTCTCTCTCTTCCCCTGTTGCACTTGTTCTCCCTCCCTATCAAGCCCTCCTTCCCCCTTTCTCACCCCCTCTCTTTCCCTCACTCCTCCTGTTGCACTTGTTCTCCCTCTCTGTCCAAACTCTGAAACACCCCTTTCTCTGCCTGTTGCACTCAGTGTCTCTCCCATTCTCCCCCCCCCCCCCCCCCCCCACACTCTTTCTTCGGTTCCCACTAGTGTTGTCATGATACCAACATTGTACTAATGATATGATACCAAGCCAAGTATCACGATACTGAGTGTGTGAACAAGTGTATAGAATGTCTGATTTGCTCATATTTGCAAAGGCCTACCTGTAATTTGGCTGGAGGAATGGGAGGAAGGAATATACTGTACATGCATAATAATGTATGCCATTTTGGCAGTAAGGGGAAATCCTGTCTCGGAGCTCTACGGACAATTGCTTCGACCTCATGGCTTGGTTTTTGCTCTGACATGCACTGTCAATGGTGGGACCTTATATAGATAGGTGCGTGCCTTTCCAAATCATGTCCAATCAATTGAATTTCCCACAGGTGGACTTGTAGTAACATCTCAAGAATGATCAATGGAAACAGGATGCACCTGAGCTCAATGTCGAGTCTCATAGCAAAGGGTCTGAATACTTATGTAAATAAGGTATTTCCGTTTTTTATTTTTAATACATTTGCAAAGATTTATAAAAACCTGTTTTCACTTTGTCATTATGGGGTATTGTGTGTAGATTGTAAAAAAAAAAATCCATTTTAGAATAAGGCTGTAATGTAACAAAATGTGGAAAAAGTCAAGGGGTCTGAATACTTTCCGAAGGCACTGTAGTTTAGGCTTCCTTTAGGCCTATATGAATCCTACATCTCATGACTAGCAGACCCCTTTCCTTTTTTCCTGGGCCAATCAAATTTGCCTGGACCTACTGTCAAGTTACAAGGTTGTTAGCTAGCTAGGTAACATGACTCAACAACGTTGTTTGTTATCAAACCACGATTAGCGACCCGGGATTATTTTAAAACTGCCCGCGACAGTTTGTGAAATTATATAAAATTAACAGGCAGCTGGTGCTCATAGCGAGCCTTACCAGACAGCTTCAGTCCATATCGAATGTACAGGATGGAGTTAAGGGTCTGCAAAGACATCCAATTTCTAAGTTTACTTTTTACCACACTCATCTGGCTGAATACTCTCTCGACTTCAGCATTCAAGTGTGGCAAGGACAATACAGACACAGCAGCCATGGCAAGTCCTTGAAACGGGTTGATATCAGCTGCATCCCTGAACTTCCAAATCTCACTCCAGAAGCCCAGTGTGTTTTTTGTATCATTCCATTTACTAAGATGGATGGCACGCCATTGCTGGACAATCTTGTCTATCTCTGCAGGGGAGTAGCCAAGGAGCTTGGCTATTTTTTCTATTTCTCCAGGGCTCTTATTGTGCTTTAGACTTTCCTCCACATTGAAAACTGACATGTACTGCAATGCTTCGATGTTGTCCGGCAGTCTCACCCTCAACTCATTAGTGAGGGAGATGGTGAAGGCTACACACCGCTTTCGGACATTGTTTTCATCCTCAGGCACAAGGTGGAGCTCAGCTGCCTTTGACTCAAAAAGGTAACCAAGTTACGGTTTGGGACTGATGTATTCATCTATTGGCCCTTTGAGTACATCAACATTTGCCAGTGGATTCAGCACCCTGCTACTCACAGACTTGATCAGGCTAACCAAGCTGTCAAGTTGCTTAAGAGGATCTACTTGCTCTCCCTGAAAAGCATTGATGGCCAACTGTACCTCACCCAGCACTGATCTGGGTCACCCACAGCTGCGACCAACTTTTTCAGAAAGTATGGTGCTAGAACACCCTTAATCATTTCTGTGCACTTTGTCCTGTGCATTTTGAAGTGGGTAGCAGCAGCGGAGTCTGAGAAAGCAGCTCTACCTACTTCTCCAATGTGATCACATGCCAGTATGGAACAGTGTTCAGTGATAGCTAATGCCATGGTGGCCTCAGCCTTTTTTGCAGAGTAAATTTTTTAAACCATAAATGGCAGCTTGTTTTGGGTGGAACTGTTATAAGGCTTTGCCTTTTGAGTATGTTTTTGAGTTGTCATGTGTTTTTTACATCACTAAGTTTGGCATAGAAATCAGCCTTACAATACAGGCAGTAAGCCTGTGTATCATCTCCAATAAACGGCTTCAACCAGCCTTTGAATTCAGAGTTTGATTCCCACTTCTTTCTGTATTTTTGAGTGTACAGTTTAGACTGAGACATGATGAGCTAGCCAGCTAGATGTTTAGCTTATGTCACAGAGAGGCACACACACAGTGGGCAAGGTGAGTAAGTGACTGAGGCTGTGTGAGTCAAATGCAGTGATTTATTTTTGTGCAGTGATTTATTTTAGACAAAGAACATTTTACATTTACATCCCGCCCTGAATGTAAGTCAGGGCGGGATCAGCCAGCGGCGGCTTCCCGCATGCGCGATTCATTTGCAGTCTGGACGCGGAGGGGTGAACATCTCCTGCTCTGACTGCAGCTGGGAGGGACTGCTGTGCGAGGACTTGGCCGCCTGTGAGTGCTTTGGGATGGGGGTGGGGCCCACGGCAGCACCCGCTGCTCATTGAGAAGAGTAAGAACGATACGTGCTTTCACGTCAGAGTCTCCTAAAGTCTCAAATAACACCAGAAAAAGTCGCTAGATTTGTCGCTTGTCGATTTTTTAAAACTGTGTCGCTAGAGGGGTATGAATACTCGCTAAATATAGCGACAAAGTCGCTAAGTTGGCAACTCTGGGCTGATTACAGCTGCCACACGTGATATGCGCATGAAAGTGAAGTCGATATTATTGGACCTGCGCATACAAGAGACTAGTGGCTGTTGCTTAAATAATGCTGAATTTATAAACAAAACTGACTTTATAAACATTTCATAACAGGCGCCAGCAGGTTCTTTACATCGGTACACTCTTAGAAAAAAAATTGCTATCTAGAACCTAAAAGGGTTCTTTGGCTGTCCCCATAGGAGAACCCTTTGAATAACCCTTTTTGGTTCCATGTAAAACTCTTTCCACAGAGGGTTCTACATGGAACACAAAAGGGTTCTTTCTACCTGGAACCAAAATGGGTTCTACCTGGAACCATAAAGGGTTCTCCTGTGGGGCAGCCGAAGAACCCTTTTGGAACCCTTTTTCAAAGAGTGTAGGGCTGAAAAAGTTGGTAGTATCATATGAAACGGTACTACAGTATTCTAAAATGTTGGTTTCATAAGTGTCATGAGGTTTTGGTACCGTGATATTACCGTGGTACAGGTATACTGTGCAACACTAGTTCTAACAGCCTGAACGACGCAGGGATGGAGAGAGAGGGAGCGAGAGAGCGAGAGATAGAGACAGACAGAGAGGTAGAGAGAGATGCAGAGAGGTAGAGAGAGATATAAC